>NC_142530.1:17710000-17792500 GCF_964205215.1 Stylophora pistillata
ACAATAATTTCTTATTCTAGAAAAGGAAAAGCCACATACCATAACAAGTCAGTCCAGTTGTCCACCTTCAAAACTATAAAATTCAAGAGTGTTTTTCTCCTACTATAAAACTCCAACTGGCATTTCTTAATAAGGTCAAGTATGCAAGTGTGTTTATTTTCAGTCCTACCTTAACTTTGTTCAGTTAATGACAATGAGTCAGTCCCATTCTGTGACAGCCACTGCATGGAGTCCAACACGATCTGGTTTAGTGACCACACTTGGTAAAGAAAGCCCCATTGTGCAACTGTACGATATTCAACATACTTCAGTAGGTAAGTGAGTTGACTAATATATAGAATCCACCATGTAGGACGTCTAATCTGAGACACAAGGAAGAACTTTAAAAAATAAAGCGCTGTTGGTCTCTTTAACCCCTAAACTCCCAGGAGAGACTAGCGTCCAATTTCTCCTTACAATATCACCCCTGAATCAAACTTTAAGGTCATGAGAATAAAGGAAATGATCACCAACTAAAGAACCTCTTGATTGTTCGACAAATTCTCCTTGTGGGCACCTTATGAAATGCATAGAGAAAAGGTATGGAGAATATGCCTACTGATGTTACAGTGTAAAGGGTTAAGAATCCCTCACCATTGAAGCCCTCATACTAAAATAGTCAAAAATTAAATTTACAAACTAAGCCCCTATGCTTACCCCCCTTAGATATCCACCTTCTTTGATTGGAAAAAATCAATTTGTGACTCCAAAGAATCACTAATTCAGCAAAATTTTCATTGGTGAATGTCAAGTTATTTATCAAATTCACAGCATGTTTTGTTTGTTTGATACACTTTAAAGTCTGAACTCGCTTATCTCTTATCTATTATTTGTCCAAAGAAATGTTTCATTCAAATCTTTTGCACTCATGTATGCAGAAATGAATTTACGAATATGTATTTACGAATATTTATACAGGGTGGCCCAGTTTAGCAAATGGCTAGTTTAAATGGGGCACTGTGAAACAATAACACCCACCCATCCCACCCCAGGGGAGGACATCCATCACACAGTAATCTTGTGCATGGGAAATTAATGTCTCTAACCCTTACCCTGCAGGAGACGGGACCTATGGTTTATTGGTCCTTATCCAAGAAGACTAGAATATCTATCCATTTCTTGATACTATAGAAAGGTAGCAAATTCTCCTCAGTTATTTTAAGACCATGAGTATTGGTCCAGCTGGGGCTCGAACCCCCAACAACACATTCCAGTGCTCCAACCAATTGAGCTAACCAGGGGAACTGGGGGGCGATATTATAATTCCTTATAATACAGGGTTAAACTTGATAAACCTAACTCAGAGCTTGACTTGAAATCTTTCCTCAGTTTCACCAACGTATGGAGTTGGATACGAGATAGAACCTTCTTTCATTGAAAGGAGTGTTAAGCGTAAGATGTTGTTCCCTCTGCTTTTAATGATCTTCAGTAAAATGTGTTAAGTTGCCTGAAGGTGAATGGGTTTTTGAAATTTAACCCCTTTACCTCCTAGAAGTGACCAGGAAAGAATTTCTCCTAATGATGCCAATACAATTTCAAGCAGACAAGAGATGAGAATAAATAAAAATATTAATTAGGGGATCGTTCTTGATCCAATACCAAATTCTCCAAACTAACATCATAAGAACTGTATGGCAGACAGTAAGGAGAATTACTAATGAGATCACAGGCGTGAAAGGGTTAAGGGCTGTAAACAAGAAACTGAACACTTCTGCTTCTTGACAATTAAGCTGTAAGAGGACAATTTTTTTTACCTTTGATGGTATAATTAACTTTCTGGTTGTATGACTTGTTTGAATTAATATTTCACCACAGTGCTTGTTGGAAATGAAATGATAGGCAAATGTTCAACCAATTAATGTCAAATTGGCTATTTATATCCGAGGGGCATATTAAGTGGAATAGTAATGACCTTTGCTTTGTCTTAAAACTGCAGCTGCTGTGCTTCAAAAAAAAAGAAAAAAAAAAACACAAAAACAAGACAAAAAATACATCTAAAGTAACTGAGGCTTATAAGTCATATTTGCTTGTTCAAAGTTACTGTAACAATAATGAAAATCATGCCTCCCATTATGAAAGAGGTCTATAAACCACGGTACAGTTGATAGCCCCTGAGAGTTAAAAACAATCTTGTTTATTTTTTTTATTTCATGGCCAACAGCCTCAGGAACAGTTGTATCTGCATTTTCCTGGCATCCTTCACAAGAGAATCGCATGCTTACAATATCACCATCTGGTTTGTAAAATCTTTATTATAATTATTTAATTTTTTTTGCACCAAGACCTTCTCCTGTATTTTTGAGTGGTCCAGTCTTATTCTCCTTGTATTGAATATTTTCAGGACTGGTCCAAGACTGTACAATTTTTGAAAGGATCTCTGTTGTAAGTACGGTTTTTTATGCTAAAACTTACATATAACTGGGGAGGTGTTAGATATCAGGATCATATTATTTCTGCTCATTGACTGATCTACTATGTTTACATATTTATATATTTCTGTTTAAGTTCGTTTGTTTATTTTGTTTACCCTTGCAGACTTGGTCCCCAAACTCCCACCTTACCTGGGGTTGTGGGAAGCATTTATTGGAGTGCTCACAAAAGGTACGTTTTACCTTTGCAATGTTATTTCTGTAGGCCCTGTTTGTCATCCAGATATATCAGCATGTAAATTCAGGCAGTCTAATATGGACCTTAACAGATTTCTGGTGTTTAAACAGCATATCTTTTTTTAACAACTGTTTGCATCTGTAGCGTTTTGTTCTCTAGCTGTTACACTATGGGAAAAAGTGAATGAAACTCTGGATTAACGTCTAGTTTTGTTTGTATCATAGACTGCTGAGGCAGCTTTAGAGGAGGATGTCTCGTTAAAGATAAAGCGCAGAGCATTTGCAGGATATGGAATAAACTTTCATCAAGTGAGAGACTTTGGTTGTATTTGAAGGAAGGCTTTTAAAAAAGAGTACTAGACTCTTCTTCCAAACTGTATTCTCAGTTGAAACACAGAGAGAAGTTTATCTAGTATCAAAGTCACCTGCCTGGTAGGGCTTTGTTCTGCTCAGTCCTTCAACTACAACTTACTGTGAGATATTGGAATTTATTATACGACTTGTGCAGTCATAGGGCCAATAACTAAAATCAACCAATCAAAATGCTCTAACTATTGCCGGTCAATATTCTCTCAGTATTAGACCGGGCACTGTCCCGAATGGTCCCGAATGATACCGCACTTGTGTCCCTTTGAACTTCAGTTGTATAATAAATCTCTTATTAACCAAGCTTGCTCGGGGCCGTACTGGAAGAATATCGGCCCTCGGTCTTTTTTGTATGGAGCGAGGTCCATACTGTCAAGGCCCCAGACTTATATTCTCCCAGTACGGCCCTCACGCTTGGTTAATAAGATATATTTACTGGACCTTTGTGCATGATCAACACTGTACCACAGTGTTGCATTACTGTGTGTACAAATACAACCTTATTTTCCTGAACTATCCTAACAACCAATTACTTAAAATTAATTCTTGTAAAACACCTTTTAAACACCCTAAGCACAGATGGGAAAGCCATCCAAAAAAAAATCAACATTTTTTTGTATACTTTATGTGTACAAAGAGTCGACCAGAATGAGATGGGGTTTGATTATTATTGACAATTGATAATGATGATAACATAATGGTGTTGATAGATAGTTTTTTTTTCTTTTTGGCCGTAACAGGTGCAAGACATTGCAAGGATAACTGGAGATCCTAAGCTTGTTAAGTTGTGGTCGTGGATTTGTCGTATCTTTTTATGAATCAATTAATTGAGTGGCAATGGAATTTTCAGGCTCATAAAATAATTTTAATTTGAACTGTCTTGTACTATGTCACTGAATGACAATATTTGTATTTAAAGTTACCTATATATCAATAACCCTAGCAAACACAGGATTTCAGGTGGAGAAAATCTATACTTAGTCTAACAACATCTACAAAAATTGCTGCAAAATTTTTTGTTCTCTTAAAAGGTGATTTTTCTATTTAGTACATTTCTGTGAGCAACTGCCCAACTAGAATCTATAGGAACCATTTGATTTCCCTTCCTATTAACATCTTATTTTTAGAAAGTTGCTAAAATGCATTTTTCACTTTGACTCCCTGTGGTGTGATTAATGACTCTCCTGTATAGCCTCTTTACATTTTCTTGTAAATTGGCGCTAATCTGGTCCTGTGTCAAGATAACACCTCGTGGCAGATAATATTTTAGATTCTCTGCCTGGTGGAAACTTTTTTAGTACCAAGGAGAAGATGACTAGCAAATTATTGCCTCCAGGTCCAGTTGTTCAAAGGATGATTAGCATTAACCCAAGCTTAAATTTTAATCCAGGTTTCCTTATTTCTCTATGCAAGAACCTTTTTGGGATCATTTTCCCTATTCTTTTGCAAGCATCTGATCCTCAAATTGTAGACAAAAATAGTTAAATTGAACTTTCTTTTAAAGCTTTCAGATCTGAAATGAAATTTCACCCAAACCCTGGATTATCGTAACCCAGCTTTGAACTACCCCGTCGAGGAGTTAAAAGGTTTCTAGGTTAATTCAGTGACGTCACTGTTTCAAAGTGATTCTGTTAGAGGCTTAGTAATTTTGACTTTACCACTGTAAAAATTGAAGGGAAAGAATGGAGTTGCAAAGTAGAGAAATTCTCTGAACTCATCATACTGTCATTGCTTTTATTTCAAGGAAACCTTAACCATATTTTAGGGGTAAAGTCCATGAGAGAGCAAGGTAGGAAAATTATCTTTCAGTCATTAAAAGACATGTAAGTTATGAGCTTCATTGTCTGATCAAAGGTGAAAACAATTCTCTGTACACTGGTTTATTTAGTTACTTTACAATTATTATTAGTTAGTTACTTTACAATTATTATATTATCTGTTATGACTGCTGTAACCTTACCTCTCTGCCCGCCTCGTCTAGCTTTTGCTAGTTGCAGGTGAAGATGGCAAAATGATGTTCGTGAAATAAAGAGTTCATTCATGAAACATTCTCTTCGTGTAACTAGTCTTTCTAGAGTGTGACTTTTTGATATGATCTTTTATTAGACAAATCTAAAAATCTGAAGTATGATGGCATCAAAGCTATCATTGGTGGAGAGAATGGTGGTGGAGGTATGTAAAACTTAAAGAAAACTACCTCTTACAGAAAATGATTTTATATTAAGTACTTTTTATTGTTACTGAGGGTTGAAATAACTATGTTTAACCCATTAATGGCCGCAGCTTTTGTGGAAAGCTGTGTTTTGAAGCTAGTCGAGCAGATTTCGGGTCACTGTTGTGGTTTTAAAAGCTCAAACTTACCAAAAACCCCTTGACAGCTCGTATACTCGACGGCCTTTCAATCCAAATGCAAAATGGCGGCCTGAAAATCTCGGGCACTCTCAGAAAGCAAAATTTCGACATAGTGTTTGGGTTGAAAAGTAATGCCCCACTTATGACTTTTACTTTTCTCTCTTTCTCCTTCCCTTTTTTATACCCTCTCCTTGCCTAAAGTTTCTCCTCACTTGCTGGAAATTTAGTAGGCTTCATTTTGGTGTAGAGATTTTTCAGAAACCATTCATTATTTTCAAACCACATGCTCAGAAAGGTAGGTGGGTAATGGAACAAGATTTTCATGCAGATTTTCAGGTCAAAGTAACATGGTTTTTTGGCTATTTCTCCAATCTCCTTCACTCAATTGCGCTCATTCTGGTATCATTTGTACAATATTTTCAACCTGTTCAAGTACGTGCTCAAATTCGTGCTCCAGGGTTAAAAGTGATGACGTCACAAGGCGTAGAAAGGGTGTGGGTCCCCATGGGCGCAAACAGGCGCACTGGACGTCAATAGGTTAAGTTGTAATTTAGTATTGATACACTAGCCAGGCAAGTCCAAAGGAGATATGAGGCAGAGTGGTATTGTGGTAAGGGCGCAGGGGCCCATCTCTCAGAAGTCCTGCCGCTTCAAAATACCAAATTAAGATCAAAGAGGCATTGCATATTAAGTGGGAAAAATCTATCCTTAATCAGCAATTGAAACATCTAGAATTGTCTCTTTCTTTTTAATTATGATGTTCCTTGGTCTTTTAATTTATTTTTATTATTATTTTATTTATTTTTTTTTTTTGATCTAGTCAAGCGCACGCTATTTACATTTTTCGCGTTTTTAACATTCAAATGTAACGTAAGCCCTGACACGTAGTTTGTAACGTACCTTAATATAAATTCAAATGTACAACAGTTGAATGCTCATTTGCAACTGAAGATGACATGAGAATGTCAAAACATGTCTTGTAAATTTAAACTCAAAGTTGTTGTTTCTTTTTTGAGAGTTAAAGTCCTGGTAACTAAACGGGCCTTAAGCCATGTTTTAAAATCAAAATTTAAAGGATAGGAAAGCAGGTTCTGGTACCCAAAGCAGTCATTTTTGTTTCTGTAGCTGATAGTTTTATTGTATCATTTTTCAAAACTTTTGAAATCCCCATCTGGAGTGAAAACAGAACAGCTTTACGAGCCCATTAGGCTACCAAGGCTTTCAAGAAGTGGCCCCTGGTCTTGTCAGGGGCTTCAGTAATGTCCTCTGCAGGAGGGCAACTGGTTTTCACAGGCGGGCAAAACTCTTTGAACTGAACTTCTTTATAAGATAAACTTTCCCCCAGACCATCAAATCAGGTGGGCAAAACCGTCCTCACAACCGGTCAATTTGCCCGGTGCCTGGCCCTTAATGAAACCCCGGTCTTGTAACTGGTGGTCTCGCATTCAAGCCATCCACCCCGCTACTCACTGGATTTGTTTCCAGTATCCATGAGTTCAACTCCTTGACTACTTTTCCTAAGTATATAGCCAACTGGTCCACCTTCTGCCAGTTGGGGTTCTTAACTCTTTAACTTCCAAGATCCCATTGTTACTTCTCCCCTCTAACTCCTTCTCATTTCCCTGTAAACAAGTTGTGAGAATTTGGTGTTAGATCAAGATAACAACTTCTGACCGATAAGTTTGAGTATTCTCATGACCTGTTTGCTGGATGGTGTATGGATGTTGTAGGGAGAAGTTGCATTTTAATCACTTCTGGGAGTTAAAGGGTGAAATGCTGTTTTTATGCTTACTTGCTATCAACTTGAATGTTTATTTTCAATTTGTTGGAATTAAGTATCTCCAAATTTATAAATGCATTCAGACTTGTGAAATGCATCCAAGAACTGTGTTGCTATAATAATTCTCATCTGGTACCAAGTCCTACTAAGGCCCTTTGTGCCACAAGGCATGAAAAGGATTGATGATGATGATGACCAAGTCCTACTATGATACAATTTATATCCAAAGGAGCAACTGCAAGAAGCAAAGCAGACTCTTACCAAGAACAGCGCCTTGTCGCACCAGTGTACTTCAGTGATGAAAGGTCAGAACTGCTCTTGTGGTGATCACTTGTAGTTGACTGTGCCTGTTTTCCTGGAGGATGTTGATTTTGTGTGGCGTTTATGATTTATGGATAATTTTATATATTTCTCTATGGTTGCAGAAAGCTGGCTCTTTCTCTCTGTGGCTGGGATTTTAAAGGCTCAGGAAACATGCTCGCTGACTTTTTAAATGAGTAAGCAAAAAGCCAAGACAAGATGAATGAGCTAGTTTGCTTGACTAAGGTTCACTGAGACAACCAGTTAATGGCTCTAGGAACTGATACAGAAATAACTGAGGTTTGGTGCATATATAAGCTTGGGTTAACAAGACAAACTTGATTCAATCAATAGATGTTTCTAGTTGTCTTGATAAGAAGTCACAAGACTCATTCCCAGGCCTCAGCAGTGTGTAAGAAAAGCAGTGTTCTTTTATTTTGTTTTACTAAGTTACTGGAAAATAATGCATCATTTTGATAGTTTGTTATTATGGTTTTTCATTGTTAAATCTTTTTTATAGAGTACCCTGTAATTTCTCTTGCTTACAGATTGCAATCTTCTGGACAGCATGAGAGAGCTGCAGCAGTAGCCCTTTTTAATAACAAGATCAGAGATGCAATTGAAATATTGAGCTCACAAGGGTCAAATAATAAAATAGGATCTAAAGGTAACGTATTTTTGATAAGGACAGCATTCAGGTATTCTTTGGCTTAGACTTCACACACACTTTCACACTATCGTGTTATCCTCTCCAAAGAATAGAGAGGATATTTTGGTGAACTGATCGATATCTGGCATTTTTCCAGGAAATATGTTGAATGTGGTTGCTATGGCACTGTCAGGGTATACAGAAGAAAAGAATGCTTTGTGGAGAGACATGTGTAGGGCATTGTGTGGTCAGGTAAGTAAAAGTAATTAACATACAAAACACTAAATTATCTTTCCTTAGGGGTTTTTTTTTTTATTTTTACAACGATAATTCTGGGCAAGATGCTCAAATCTCACAATGCTCATATCCATATGGTAGTGTTAGTGGGTACTAGTGATTTGACAGGTGAAGGTAACAAAACACTGTGAGACGATAGACTGCCTTAACCATTCCAATGTTGTGATTGACTCAAAAAAATTCTTCTAAGAATACTGATAAATTTTGTGCAATTAATATATCTTATTAACCAAGCACGAGGGCTGTACTGGGAGAATATCGGCCTGAGGTCTTGACAGTACGGACCCGAGCGTAGCGAGGTCTGTACAAAAAAGACAGAGGGCCGATATTCTTCCAGTACAGTCCCAAGCAAGCTTGGTTAATAAGAGATTTATTATACAACTGAAGTTCAAAGGGACACAACTGCAGTATCATTTGGGACAGTGCCTGGTCCAATACTGAGAGAATATTGGCCAGCAATAGAGCATTTTGATTGGTTGATTTTAGTTATTGGCCCTCTGACTGCCCGAGTCGTGCAATAAAACTTGTTATTAGCTGTGTACATTGTTTTAATTCTAGATGGAGAATCCTTATCTTAGATCAGCTTTTGCCTTTTTGACCACTGAGGCTGAACAGTTTGAAAATATTTTGGTAAGTTCTTTCTTGCAATTTTGAGAGGTAATTTTTTTAAGATCTACCTATTAACATGCTGTGAGTCTTTTGTAATGGATTGTGAGATTTCTATTTAAAGGCATGAATAGCTCTCAACACAGAATTTTGTTATTATGCAGTGGGAGGAAAAGTTTTGTCTAAAATTGTAATACTACTGCAGTACATTCCTTTAAATATTGAAAAAAAACAACATGCCCTCCTTTAGGCTGAGGAAGGAATGGAAATTGAGGACAGAGTAGCCTTTGCGTGCAAGTTTCTTCCTGATAATAAGGTAGGGACAAAACATTTTTATAGCAATCTATGAATGTTAGTTGAAATTCATTAGTACTGGCATGATTTGAAGCTTGATTGAGCTGCATGGAACAAAAACTGAATTGTTATCCCCACTTTGTTTGTATGTCAGTTGTCCCAGTTTCTTGAGAACTTGTCAACAAAGTTAAGTAATGCTGGGGATCTAGATGGCATTCTTCTTACAGGTGGGCATCATTTCACTTGGCCATCATTTTGTATTTGGTAAACTTATTAATCTTCCTAAAATGTTATGGATGATCTGTTATTATTTTGGAGAAATCCAGGGTCCAATTGTCCTTGGAAGCAAGCAGATTTTAATTTAGGGCACTAATACTGTTTTCCTTGTCCAACAAATTAGCTTTGTAAATTGTAATTAATCAATCAATGAGGAATTGCATATTTAGGGAGGATTTTTTCAATTTTTTTTTCCTGGCCTCCTTTCCCAGACAGCATATGATGAATTGAATAAAGCACAGACAATATTATCTGCCAAATTTTGATATGGTGGCTTTGACATTAGTGCCAGAAGATATCATCACATCATAAATTCTCTTTTGATTAAGGCTACTTACAATTAACAACACAGTCAATCATACCGAAAAAATTTAAACACAAAAAAAAACTCAACTACTGACCAACACAAGTTGTGTCACTGTTATTGTGAAACATAATTTGCTATATCAGCATAGTGTATTACTACATTGTTTTTTAAGGCTTCAAGGCTGTTGATATCAATCAGTTAATTCTGATCAATTTATATCAGTTGTATAATTATTGTCTCTATCCATTAGGAATTTCAATGGATGGAATAAACTTACTAGAAAAATATGTAAATAAGGTAAAGTTTCCCTCAGTGTACTTTGCATGTTTAAGATTGTTCAGGTATCAACGCAGGGATTGAGAGCAGTTGTCTAATTTCTTTGCTCTCCAATTTCCTTCACTCTTGAGACAATGTCCTGAGAGAAAACAGAAGGTCTGAGAGTAGAAAATGTATCTCATATCTAAATAATTTGGATATATCAACAAAGTTGAAATGGTAAATTGGCCACGGTAACGATTACAAAAGCTGACGTTTCGAGCATTAGCCCTTTGTCGGAGCCCTTTGTCATTCGCTCCGACGAAGAGCTAGCGCTCGAAACATCAGCTTTTGTAATTGTTATGGTGGCCAATTTACCATTTCAACTTTGTTGATATATCCAAATTATTTCGTTACCCCCACCAATACAGCCCCAAACAGTTTTTTTAGAAACTATCAGCCTTTATCTCATATCTAGTTTGTTGTCTACAGTTAATATTGGTTTTCTTTGCAGACAACAGATGTTCAAACAGCAAGCCTGGTCATTGTCAACTGTGTTGCTCACATCTCCAGTGAAGTATCCAAAGATCCAAGAGTATTATCATGGATAGAAAAGTAAGACCACAACTCTATTTTGAGAGAAAGAAGATCATCTGTTAAGTATAAGTATACAAACAAAATTTAGAATAGTGATCAAATTGTTTTGGTGTTTTCAGTTATAGAAGTCTGCTTGACATGTGGAGGCTGTGGCATCAAAGGTATTGTTTGTTATGGAAAAATCACAAGATTCTAATATTGCTTAGACTTGCTGCATTTATTTGTTTTGTCACGTTGGTACAATTATTTTTAAATATCTCAATGACAATAGGTGCAGGAGTAAATTTTTTTTTAATCGCACTTTTTTAAAAACAACAGTTCCCCAAGATGTTGTAAGCCTTGACTTCAATGTATCACACTAAGTTCTCCATTTTTCATGTGCTAGAGTGGGGCACAAATGGGTGTCTTGCAGATACTATGAATGCACTTCTATCAACCAAGATGAACCCACCTGTTGGAAGTAAGGCAGGGGTTCTTTTTTTTTTTTCCCTGTAAGGAAATTTGACCACAAATAGTACATTAAGTATATGAACTTCTCTTTCTTTTTTTTGCTCAATAGATACTTTTATTTTCAGGTCACTGTTTGATATTCACTTTAACTTAAAAGATTCCAGCCAGAGACCTCCTCAACAAGTCTTCGTTTCATGTAATTTTTGTGGCAATTCCATCCTTACTAACATGCTACCAACAGGTGAGTGCTGATCGATCTGTCTTAACTCCCTGAAATGATTAATGTGTAACTTCTCTCTATAATGTCCTTATATTATCCAGCAAACAGGTAATGAGAATACTCAAACTTATCAGGCTGAAGTTGTTACCTTGATTGAACACCAAATTCTTGCAACCAATTTACAAGAAAATGTGTAGTAGCCACAGGGGAGAATTAACTAACCATCAGATCTTGGGAGTCAAGGGGTTAACATTTTATCCTCTTCCAGTCTTTGTATATTCCCATCCTTGCTTTTAAGTGATTTTATGAGTCATTACTTAGATCTGTTTTGTAGCTCACTGAAATTCCTGTCCTTTTGTACACAGAGTTCTATTTTAAGGTCTTTTTTAAGTAGGCAAATATTTCTTGAAAATAGACAGAGTTGCTTATAGTTGATCTAGGACACCTTCTCTGCCTTATTTGAGTCCACAACTGATCAATCTTACAGAAGGTATCCATGTTTTGAGTTCTTCCCACCCCACTCTGCTTAAAATTCTTGGCTTACATTCACATTTAGCTGTTTGAAACTTACATGCATTGTAATTTAAATATCTATTGCTTCATGTGTAAACACTTGTAACCTTAAAGGTAATGCTCTAATAAAATTGAATAATTTAGATAATTTTTCTTTTCAATTTTGGTATATTTAGGTTCAAGGCCTCGTAAACTTGCACAGTACTGCAATCCCTCAAACAGAACTAAGGTATGTTATTACTCATAACTAAGCAGTGTGTTGGAGCTGTTCTCTGGCAGAGCCCAGGTGTTAAGAACCCCTTACTTATATCATCAGGTTCCTTGTTTAACTTTGACTGTGAAGTGTTTCATGCAAGGAACACCAGAGCCAGACGTAAGAGCCTCCAGACATCCTAGATACTGATGGCTTGTTATGAACCTCATCTTGTTAAATTAGACTCATTTTTTAAACTATCAAAGGAATCCTTTGATAGTTTAAAAGGAATCCTTTGATAGTTCAAAAAATGAGTCTAATTTAACAAGATGAGGTTCATAACAAGCCATCAGTATCTAGGATGTCTGGAGGCTCTTACGTCATTCAAGCTGGTGCATACATGAAGCTCATCCCCTGCCCATCTTTCTGAACATCACCAACATCCTATATCAGCAATCAGTCTGACTGGTGGACAGTTTGTTAGTATGAACATTAAAGATAATTATGAAACACAACTCCATCGTTACTTCACCCAGAGAAAGATAAATCCTCCTAGTGCATTCCTTTCACCCTCTTTCTTTGTGCTTACCCATTCTCATATTGCTGACACCTTATAAATGTAAAGAGTTGTCTGTCTAGTTGTCAGTTAATGTGCCGAAAGCCATATCAATTTGGTCAGATTCATTAGATTTTTGTCTCAATGTTTGTGCTGATGGTTTTCAGATTATGGCATGCCCTGGTTGCCGTAAGCCTCTTCCAAGATGTGCTCTCTGCTTGGTTCACATGGGAACATCTTCATCACTTTCACAGAAGCCAGTGAATCAAGGTCAAGAGAACTATTAATATATTTATACATTTGAGTTAATTCACAGCTGCAAAATCACAAACTGAATCTTTCAGTTCCTCTTCTCCCTAGAGAATCTTATCTTCATGGAAATGTTTATTTCAGTAGGTGACTCAAAATATTGGTAAAAGTGAAGAACAGTTCTCAAAGGATAATTATTGTCAGCCAACAGTTGGTCATCTGTTGGCTGTTGGTTGTCTGTCGGCTAACTGTCAACAGACAGTTTCCGTTATGTTTCAAGCCAAAGTTTTGTAGACAGCCAAAAATGAAAACCATTGTTCACTATTACCAAAATGTTTAAGGGAGTATGATAGCTCGAGTAAAAGTGTTTTTAAGTGAAATGATTCACAGATAAAAAGAAAAACTTCTGAACTTAAGGGATATAACCACCTATGGTCATCAGCTAAATTCAAATGATGCTATTTTTTTTGTGATATTAAATCTTTCCTTTAGGAGATTCAAGTGCAGAAAAACCAACAAATGTACACAGTGTGAATCCATTTAACAACTGGTTCACATGGTGTCAATCTTGTCGTCATGGTGGACATTCCAATCATATAGTTGGATGGTTTAAGTAAGTTGCTAAACTGGAGATTTCAGTGCTGATACACATGCATCATGCAAAGTAACATAGAGTTGTCCTTAAGTAGCCAATGGAGGTACTTTGACAGGTACACCCCCTCCCTCCTTGATTTTAGACCAGGCCTACAGCCCTTTCCCCCAGGAATGAAGGAAGGTTGGGAAGAGTGCTCAGTCTTTTATAATCCACAACCTTTTCATCGTGGAAGGGTTTTCTTTATAACTTTTTTTTGTCCGTTAGTCAATGAAATGTCAGATGTTATTTTCCTCATTGTGAACTAAAATTGTCAATTATCAACCGAAAGAATTTTCAGGGCTCGACACTAACTTTTCAACTTACTAGCCAAGTGGCCGGTGACATCTTAGATGATATGACAATTTCAGTTTATTTACTGGCCAAACCGGCTAGGGGATATCAAAAAACCACCTGCCAAAGCTGAGTTTCATTTAGTCTGTAGCTAGTGGGCTACCATTAGTGTCTAGCCCTGCTTTTGATATTATTTGTAGAGTTGGAAGTGTTTTGTTTTTCCTTAAACATTTTTTTGGCAACTGTTAACCTACTGAATTACTTTCCAGGGAACATGTTGAATGTCCTGTGACAGGATGTGGATGTCACTGCATGAACCTAGATTCTGTTGCCACAGCAATGCCAAACAATGACATTCTTTCAGTAACATGAATTAATAAGTATTTTAGAAATAATGTCAAAAAAAAATTGTGGCATATCATCTGAAGAAAAAAAAGAAAAACAAAGACAAAAACAAAACAAAAAACATTTTTAGGCCAGCAGGTTAGATATTTCCAATGTTAATGCAAATATGCCATATCAAATATTTTCTCTTAAGTTTTAAAGAAAAGGGTTTTTCTTTTCCTTCTGCAAAATTGGACTAATTGAATCTTCTGCTAATAAAAATATTGAGATTAAATTCATTCTTTACACTGAAAATGAAAATAACCAAGGAGTTTTAAAATTGATAAATGTATATATTAAGTTATGAATCAGTGAACTGGGAAGGGTTATTAGCCAGAGTTTTCTTATCACTTCTTTTCTATTCAGTTATTTGGTGTAGGAGTGCAATTCAAACATTCTCATGTAGTGAATATCATTGATCCAAGAACTCTGGTGTTTCTTTTTATACATTATTTGTTGGAAGCACTGATATAAAACAAAAACATGACACAAAAATAAGAATGCGGTCATTTTTCCTATAAGTTATTTCAGTGATGACCACTTTGCTAACATTTTAGGCTGTTTTACCAGTGTCTCAAGTCAGTTCACTGGCATGTTCTTGGCCATTTCGCTAACAGTTTAGTTTTTTTGGTCTCTTTTTTAGTTTGTTTTCTTCAGAATAGTGAAGTAGCAGTTTGTATTGAAATGGCTAACTCCTCTATGACTTTTCAGTGAGTTAAAAGTTGATCAAGTTCTGCCAATGAAATCTCTTAACATTTGGTAAGACAAACGACCAATTACAGAAGCAAACTAATCATTAACAAAACGACTTGCAAGTGAACTGACCAGCTAGGTTGGGTTCTGGCAATCTAATGTTAGCCCTTTTGAGCATTAGTAATAGAAAGCTGCAGTCAGCAACCTTTGGGATGCTAGTAACAATAGTATTCCCAAACCAGAAGAGCAACAAACATCTAATTTCTCTCTTACAATTATTTTATCAACCCTGATTCACAGATTATGGTCACAAAAAGCAAGGAAATGATCACCAACAAATTAATCTCTCATTAAATAAATTCTCCTTATCAGCACCTTAGGAAATGTATAGGGAACAGTATGGAGAATATGCATACTGATGTTAGGTTGTAAAATGTTAAAGATAAGCTGTAATATTTTCTTTCCTCAGTCAGCGTTGAATATCATCTTTTACCAGGTTCATTATGAATCATCTAATGGTATTTTTGTCAATTTCTCTCAATATGTATTTTACACACTACCTTTGTGCTTTTCTCATAATTAAGTTGTCAATCTTACTTGTGACTATTTTTTTTTTCCCATGGGATTTTTTATTTTTATTAAAAAACCAAAACAAAGACCATAAAGCTTTTGTATGAATTAAAATCATTGTCAAGTAAAGAGCTGTTTCCAGGTAAATGTGTCCAAATGTATTCTTTCTATACTCTCTTTATTTCCCATTCCTTTGTTGCTGTTCAAACAAAAATGAAATAAATTACAGAAGAAACAGTCAAAGGTTGGGCCACACATAATTCAAACTCACGAAAGCACCACAAGTTTAACTGTAATTAACAAGTTCAGTGGCTAAGAAAAGCGACAGAGGTCCATGTTGCCATCTGCATGTCACAATGCAATTAAAACAAAAACATCTGGAGAATGCATAATAACTTCTCATCATTATTACACATGTCTAACCTCATGAACAACATTAAATCATTACTTATCTTCTGAAACAGAACCACACAAAGTAATCTGACTTTAAAATTCAGTCTCCAACAAAAAGTAGTAACAAGATATGAACCTCAAAGGGTCACTGAATCACCTACTAAAAACTCCAAAGAAAACTTATTAACTTTCCTTTCAGTAATCTAGCTTCCACTTGATAAGATCTCGGCATTAGATAGTAATTAACATTTCTACTTAAAAAGAAAGTGTCTAATGTAATGGTTTGAATGGCTATGTATCTACAATGAAAAGCAGAAAGGAAATGAATGATTCCTCTCACCATTTTAAAGTATCATTTAATACCCACACATGCATTGATTTCATCATTGAAATAGGCCTTGTGCATGTTAAGAGCAGAATACACAATTTCAACCACAAGCCTCCCTTTAAAGGTGTGGATTGTTGAATTTTAACTGGATAGTTTTCCCAGAAAACCAAAATCAAATGCATGAATTCATGAAAACAATAAGGAAGTCACATTGACTTCTGAATGTTTTTGTACAAACAAGGCTTGGGCTGAAATTTCAGTAAATGCTGTCATTACGCATAAGAGATAATCATGAAGATCAGCTGGCAAGAACTCTTTCTTCAGGTTAATTTTACAGTCTTTGCTATCTAGTGAATCGGATGTGGAAACAACTGCATGTTTCTATCTGGTTAGTGGCCAAATCCATTCAACTGCGTGGATCCAAATATTTCAGGGAAGTCAGCAGCTAATGATACAGCTTGACTATAGGCTTCCAGGTCTGTTGAAGAAAATAATTTACACATATGTAAAATAAAACCTCTATTTATAAGTTTTTGCCTCATAAAAGAAGCAGAAAACTGATGAAAGAAAATAAAATTAAAAAAATAATTGGCATTAAAATACATTTGCTTTCAACCACTTCTTAAGTTAAAAGATACAATCTGATTATTAATTCCCCCTTTAGCGGCTACACATTCCCTTGTAAATTAGTCGTGAGAATTTGGTGTTGGATCAAGAAAATAACTTCTACCTGATACATTTAAGAGTTCTCATTACCCAGGGCTCGACACTAATGGTAGCCAACTAGCCACAGACTAGTAGAAATTCAGTTTTAGCTGGTGGTTTTTTATTTCCACCAGCCAGTTTGGCTAGTAAACAAACTGAAATTGTCATAACATCTAAGTTGTCACAAGCCACTTGACTAGTAGGTTGAAAAGTTAGTGGCGAGCCCTGTTACCAGTTTGCTGGATAAATAATGAGAAGTTAAATGTTCATCACTTCTAGGTCTTTAGGAGTTAAGTCACTGGTAGGAAGAGAATTGTAAAAAGAATCACATAAGGAAAGCAGAGGCATCCTTACCAAAATCACTGCTGTATAAAATAATTCTTTGTCCTGAAAGAGAGCAGTTGCGCTCTACTCTTCCCACAACTTCCACTGCCCCTTGGACCTTCTCATCAAGCTAAAAATATTGGGTAATTGAAGAAGTAATCAGCATGTGTTCTTTGTTACTGGGTGAATAACTTTCCCTTTGAATTAAAAATATAAATTTCTATAGCTACAGACTTACTGGTACATCCAGAGTGACTTTGACAACCTTGTGATCACATGCCACGAGGTTAAGCTCTGCACCATTTGAACTGATCTGCAAGAAAAACAAGATGAGACTTAACTTTAACCATTAAAACCATTTTGTTGTTTTTTGTTTTTTGAGTGTAAACCCAGTGTAGGAAAAGCTGAATTGCTCAATTTTAAACCCTACATGTGCCACTTGAAAATTAAAGAAAAAAAGATTAAGGAAAATCTGATGATCTACCTTCTGGTCTACACATTTCCTCTATGCATTTCCACATAGTAAGTGCACTAGGATCTAGACCAAGAGGTCAAGGTTCAAGTGAAGGACCTTTTGCATTAAATAGAGGCCAATAGAAATTAAAAACATTGCATGCAGGACCAGCTGAAAAGTCCAATGAGCGTGACTTCAAGCATGCACATCAGAGTGATCATGTGCTGGGTAAACAAGTTTATTTTCAATGCACCAATCAGATACAAAAATTCACATGTCAAATATCACAATCAGATGTGGGATTTGAAAGGAAAAACTCAATTTCACAATTTGTACTAGGAAGGTACACTTTCAACACTGAAAACAAAACAAAAGAAAACTTCAACTTTGATGCCTCTCTCCATTTAATTTTAATTTAATTTATTAAACTTTGCACCAGTGAACAAATATGGGGCAGAGAGGCCACAACAGTATAACTAATTACAGTGGTCCCAGAAATAAATACTAAATTACAAAAAAAATTAAACTTAATAATTAAAAACAGCAATCAATATCTTTGACAAGGGGTCGGGCCATATTACATTTAGGACAAACAGATTTCCATGTTCTAGGATTGTCCGGGTTGTATACGTTCAAGAGAGCATTTGTGTAATAATCAAAAAGATTATTTTTAAATGAAACAAATGAAAGAGAATTGTCTCTAATGTAGGTAGGTAGAGAATTCCAGATCCTGCCTGTATGTATAAAAAATGAACGCTGGTAAGTTAAAGTTCTTCATCTCTTAGTAGTATAGATAGTAGCATTACTGGTGTGGCATGATCTTCCATCCAGAAGTATACATGGGTACCAGTGAATTGTCAGGGAAGCCAGATGGGGGTAACCTTGTAATGGACTGGCATCCCATCCAGGGGGAGAATTGCAATAATCCTAGTTGCTTCAAACTACAGAAACAGCTATAAGCACCAGCTAGATGAGCCTCTTTGCTTGAGTGCAGACATCATCTATGAATTTCCTCTGATAGCCCTGATGATTGTTATTACCCTGTACCTACTCCCCAGAGCACTTGGGCAGTGTGAGTGTGAAAAAGTTAAGTAAATAATTCTCTAGCAGTGACAATTTGGTCCCAACAATAGACAGCTGGTCAGCAAAAAAACACAGCAGAAAAGGAGGCAAAAGACTGGGACTTAATTCAATTTTTGGTGCACCAGAGGTGAATGGTATGGAACCGAATGAACATTGGAACTTGGTGGCAGTATCAAAAAGGTGGTTATGTATGCAACAAGGATCCATCGTTAGTCAAAAACCAGTAGAACACCCATCCAATCACTATCCCTTCCTATTCTAGGACCCGCATACGTTGAAATCAAGCCCCAATTCAACTTTAGCCAACATGCACGCAAAGCCTGTTACCCACAAATGAAGGTTATCAATTTGCCAACCTTTTGTTTAGGGGTTTTCATTTCGCAGCTTAAGAAAGCGAAATTGGGTAAAACCGTAACAATGATTAAGTCACTCTAAACTTTCATTATCATATCACAGTTGAGTCAGCTAGTGAACGGTAAGACATTCAAATTTCGTCACGAGATCGAATACCAAAGAATCATTTTCAGTTCCTCTTTCAACCCCTTGCAAAAAATAAGGCATTCTTTCGCAAACATCCCCATCGCGCACAGCCATGTATGATTCATCGATTAGTAATCTACCCCTTGGCCGATCCAGAATGATAAAATAATACACTTATTTGCAGCAATTACACGAGTGGGAGTAACTTCAGAATACCCGTCCACCTCAAGTGTAACCCTAATTCCAAACTCTTTCTACTTGCTTACCTCTGTTACATTTCCCACAAGACATACAATTTTTCCAGAATATTGGGATAACATTGAAGCATTGACTCTTGGTGCCTCCATGTCAAAACACGAAGAATGATCAGGGAAATCCAAAGATCTTTATACCAATGAATAAAATTTTCAGCTTCGCGGAAGAACTGATAATTTTTGGCGCGCTGTTCTTCTCGTACTTAGTCTCTTTGGTACAAATTGAACGGCTAGTTACCAGGACTGAGAATCGTACGAAAGGACGTCATGTAAACTAACCTATTTTGTCTGAAGGTCCAGCAACTATTTTTAGAGTACCCGCATCCTCGGAGACCCAGGGGCGGCGAGTCGATTTCAAGTTAAGGGCAGAAGAGCCCCTGGGGACATTGTCTTACAAGACTAGTTCCAAACGGTCGCAGTCGTTCTGGTATCTGATTGGTGCCAGAAAATCTTTGTGTTTTTCTGCCCAATCAGAGGGAAGTGTCGTTTGGAGTCCTTTCGTGTGTTTTAACACGCACATATTCAACAAGCTCTGTTGCTCGCTATGTTTGTTTAGCCCGTGCGACGAAGCTTTGCGCGAGGTGAAAAGTTTCAGTCTCAGCAACACAATGTAAGAGAAATCGATCAGATTGTCCGCGAAATCTTACCGGAAATTATACTGAATACTTTCGCAGGTATCACAAGAGAACGAGTTTAAAAGTTTGCGAGGTTCGTATAAAACATAATGGTTGCAAGCATTGATATGTCGCTTTAAACGTTAGATGAGATATAAGCCTAAATCTTTCAAGATTTTTTTGAATAATTTGCTGTCACTGAAACTTTTCCAATCCCGTGAAGCTATTTCGTCGCACGGGCCACCCAGGTATGTCGAGCAACTGGCGCTTACGCATTTTTTTGTGCACGCCCGGCAAAAATCTAATCTAATCTTCGCTTGAAAAATTAAAAAGAAAAGCTAAACGTGGAAACTTTTGTTTATTAGACGTGGGTAGATAACCCTGCCACTAAGCTGACATTTACAATAAAGCAAGCTCGCCCTTTCCATCCAATATTTCTTTGTCTTTGGTTTTGTTTTCCCCAATGAAAGCAGAATCGATTCCCAATGATCAAAGGTAATTAACTTGGTCTTCAACAATCGACAAAAGCGGTGAAGTGACAATGACCAAGGGACTAGAAGAGAGTCCGTGGCCTTTCGAGCTCAAGAATTTGAACACTCAACGCAGCAGTTGAAAGATTAACTTTCTTCAAACCCCTTCGGTAACTGTCCGAAAACATATCTCCTTTCCACGATGTTCCATCCTCGGAGACCCAGGGGCTGAGTCGATTTCAAGTCAGGGCATGAAGAGCCCCTGGGGACATTGTCTTGCAAGACTAGTTCCAAACGGTCGCAGTCGTTCTGCCATCTGATTGGTACGGTGGCCCACAGGTGCCACTGCTGCACACTGTAAAACAAACACGTTTCTAATTAAAACCTCACTTTCTCTTTGCAATTGTTCTTGTTTTCCAAACAAATGTAAGCCTGTTGCTTAGAAATGAGCCTCCTCTGTAGAAATCCGCTTCCTCCGTAGAAATGAGCCTCCTCCGTAGAAATGAGCCTCCTCCGTAGAAATGAGCCTCCTCCGTAGGAATGAGCTTCCTCCGTGGAAATCAAAGTACTGGTACCTATAGCACAGGCCTCTCTCTAGTAGCAGTCCGCCATTTTTGATAATGGCGAATTTTTGCAGCTCATGTGGCGAAAGTCTGAGCCAGTATGCCACGGCCAATTTTTGCCCCAAATGTGGCACGAAAGTGCACGCAGGTTAATGATCGTTTCTTTTTTTTTTTTTCTCAGTGTTTGAAATGTGATTTCATATTCTATATAAAACCTGATAAACGATGATGTTCTAATGATGTTCCTAATCAAGTCTTCATCAACGCCGTGTATTTTCTTTTTCACATGATTATAGTCCTGAAGTCTCCTTTTAAGAGTGCGAACACTCATAGTGATGCCATGGTAGACCTGTATGTAGCAGATCTGCGATTCTTTTATAATCATAACCCAAATGGAATACTTCTCTATTACCACGCTCTCTATCACATTGAACTCTAAAAAAAATAATGTTTAAAAACTATTTGTAACTGCCAAGCTTGTTGGTAGTACAAGTACCCCAGTATTTCTTAGTATTGCTAATATTCAAACAACACCAAGATTATGGGGTGCGTGTGCACCCAGATTAATTATATTAATACCCTAGTCTATACTGCAACGATTCAAGTGAAAAATGGGTAGGCCACCAGTAATATTTTGGGAATAGCTAATAAAGATAAGGCCTTGACAGCACACATAAACATCCAACTAGAAAGTAAAATATTTCAGGGAATACAAGGTAAACAAGCTACACTAAAATGTAATTCTTAAAAATTGTGTTGCTTTCATTTCTCTTTTGCATGGAGCAGGCTAACTTCATTTAGTTGTAGTACTCGATCATCGTTTATCAGGTTTCACATAAAATATGAAATCACATTTCAAACACAGAATAAAAAATTGCGTGCACTTTCGTGCCACATTTGGGGCAAAAATTGGCCATGGCATGCTGGCCCAGACTTTCGCCACATGAGCTGCAAAAATTCGCCATTATCAAAAATGGCGGACTGGTACTAGGGAGAAGCCTGGGCTATAGGTACTAGTACTTTGATTTCCACGGAGGAGGCTCATCTCTACGGAGGAGGCTCATTCGCACGGAGGAGGCCCATTTCTACGGAGGAGGCTCAGTTCCACGGAGGAGGCTCATTTCCACGGAGGAGGCTCATTTCTACGGAGGAGGCTCATTTCTACGGAGGAGGAGGCTCATTTCTACGGAGGAGGCTCATTTCCACGGAGGAGGCCCATTTCTACGGAGGAGGCTCCAGTTCTACGGAGGAGTCTCATTTCCACGGAGGAGGCTCATTTCTACGGAGGAGGCTCATTTCTACGGAGGAGGCTCAGTTCTACGGAGGAGGCTCAGTTCTACGGAGGAGGCTCATTTCTACAGAGGAGGCTCATTTCTACGGAGGAAGCGGATTTCTACCGAGGAGGCTCATTTCTAAGCAACAGGCTTACATTTGTAGGGAAAACAAGAACAATTGCAAAGAGAAAGCGACTAGTCTATATGTCCGTGTTAAAACACACGAAAGGTTTCTAAAGTACACTTCACTCTGATTGGGCAGAAAAACACAAAGATTTTCTGGCACCAATCAGATGGCAGAACGACTGCGACCGTTTGGAACTAGTCTTGTAAGACAATGTCCCCAGGGGCACTTCATGCCCTAATTTGAAATCGACTCAGCCCCTGGGTCTTCGAGGATGACAATGTTCTCGATGATTAGTTTTTGTTCAGATTTTAATTAGCTAACCGGAAACACAGCTAAGCTTTCTTTAAGCGCTTGCTGGAGGTCGTCCACGTACTTAACGTTCTCTGCAAGTTTGGCCATATTTTAAAGACTTTACTACAAAGCAACGATTAGAATTTGGCGCGCACAGAAAGCTACGTAAGCGTAAGCGCCAGTTGCTTGACATACCTGCGTGGCCCGTGCGACGAAATAGCTTCACGGGATTGGAAAAGTTTCAGTCACAACAAATTGTACAAAAAATCTAAAAATATTTAAGCTTACATCTCATCTAACGTTTAAAGCGACATATCAATGCCTGCAACCATTATGTTTTATACGAACCTCGCAAACTTTTAAACACGTTCTCTTGTGATACCTGCGAAAGTATTTAGTATAATTTCCGGTAAGATTTCGCGGACAATCTGATCGATTTCTCTTACATTGTGTGTTGAGACTGAAACTTTTCACCTCGCGCAAAGCTTCGTCGCACGGCCAAGACAAACATAGCGAGCAACAGAGTTTGATGCATATGTGCGTGTTAAAACACACGAAAGGACTCCAAACGACACTTCCCTCTGATTGGGCAGAAAAACACAAAGATTTTCTGGCACCAATCAGATGCCAGAACGACTACGACCGTTTGGAACTAGTCTTGTAAGACAATGTCCCCAGGGGCTCTTCAGCCGACTCACTGCCCCTGGGTCTCCGAGGATTGAGTACCCGTTGTCACGTTAGCATTCTTAAGAACAAGTGATCCGCTTTTTATTTTGTCGTCATTGCAGTTTTTGGTTGTGTCTGTTATGCTGCAAGCAGCTGGACGTGGAAATGAGCTTCCTTTCTGATTTCTACGCGAAAGTTTTGGGGACGAAATCAAAGAAATTAGAGGAAACCTGTTCCGCGGACGGTGGAAACGGCTTCATTGAAGCATACGACAATGAAGACGGCTTTGTGTTGTATACTCCAGAACAAAACAAGCGATACAAGGTATGAAACAAGATTTAATTCTCTTAGTTATTTCTAGGAAGGGGAGAAATAGCTGGAGTTACAATATAAAGGGCTATGCTTCACTATTTTGTTGGTGTAAAATAGCGTGTGCTCGCTAATTAAATCAGACCGCTAGGTTATTATAAAACCATGATAGAAGATGTTGAGACACAAGTTAAGCTAAACTGGATTTTTCAGTATTCGTTTTTTATCTCGCCAGTAGCAATTCCTGAAATAGCCTCACATCTTTCCAGGTGTTTCCCTGGACTGCAGGCCAAAGCTATTAATAATTTTTCGAAAAAAGCGCTGATAAAAGCGCTGTCTGCGTAGCGCAGTTTCCTGGTCTTCATTGACTAATGCTTTTGTAGATGATTTCACTCCATGCTAAATAGGGAAATGTAGAAAGTCATACGAAGTCACTTGTATAATTTAGTTTTTGTTGAGAGGACATAAACTCTTAAATCTATGTTATCAGATAAATCAAATATTGTGAGCCTTGTGGATTATTACGCATTGGTACTTGTTCCCTGATCTTCTTGATCAAATAAAGACTCCGACGAGAGGAAAAATGCTATAATTCAAATATTTCTGTGTTTCTGTGTAAAATCTGATGTGAGAAAGTGAAAAGTCTTCCTGTTGAAATACAAAGCCTTCTAAAATAAAATTTTGACTTATTGCATTATTTTCACTATTATAAGAATTTTTATAAATCGAGGTTTGCTAAATGTGTATCTTCCATTTTTGTGAAACTTTAATCACAGCAGGCCAAGCATACCCACAGTGAAAACATTGTTAACAGTTTTTATTCTTAGAATCAGATTTGCTATCTACCCATTTCCTATGATTCAACACCAAAATGTTATCAAACCAAGCTCAAGTATACAGTTATTTTGTAACCTTTGCCTCCTTTACCAGTTTCTTCAAGCAAAAGGTGGTGGCAAAAAAAATTATATGTGATGAGTGATTAAAGTGCCTATGAAGTAAAAATTCTTTTGCATAATTTTGTAGCTTATTATGTCCTTATTGAGGAATGACAAAAGAAATTTCAAGAAAATAAATTTAAATCAGCTTTTTGGTGGCTCGAAGTCCCTAAATTAGATGTTATCGGTGTCTCCGGAAACTGGCAACGAGTTTGACTCTGATGATGTAGTTGGTGGTTCTGGCGCTTTGTTTAAACTTTTGTTTGTCGTCTTCAGAACCACCAACTATGTCACTTCCTTTGTAAGATGAAATTTGACCGCGCACAAAATGGACTCATTTCAGATTGCAAAATCCAACTTTGAGGTTCAAAAAATAATACAAGAAAGTTCTTTTGGTCGGTCAAAATCACTTAGCTGTGTTCATCAAGACATAAGGAAACAAACAGGGCAAAAAAAATTTTTACTTCATAGGCACTTTAAGGCCAATAACTAACATGTGGTGCATGAATTTTATGGAAAAAGCAAATAAGATTCATGGATTTATGAACCAGCATGAGGCATAATTTGACTCCTGAGATTCACATGACCATTGAATTTTTTCTTTCATTTCATGGAAACCACATAATTTCCCTGAAACCTTGTACACAAGAAGAGAGATCTGATGTTTTCCCTTTAAAATATGCCAGGCATGAATTTTTCTAAAAACATGCAAACTCAAAATGGGATTAGTACCCTTCTTTGCTACCTTCTCAGTAGTATACAATATTTTTCAATCAAACAAGATCCCTAGCTGCTGTAGTCTCTTTACTTCACTGCCTGCTATTCTTGTAGGAAATCTTAATTTTAGATGAGATTCTAATGATGACTAATCATTACTTTGATGTCCAAATGTTATCATTAAATGAGATTAATGGGGATACCCTTAACATAACTTTTTTTGATTGAAATAATTTTTTTTTGTAGCAATCTGATTATAGTCCTGAATGTGGAAATGTTAGAGTGTTTGAAAATGCCCAGCAGAGCTGTCGATATTCTCCAAAAGGTAACTGTCATGAAGATCTCTCACTTCCATTTCCCCATACCTTTGCAATTTCTCCTGTTAATATTTATCACTCAAGAAACCTTTTTTTAGGGACACTCTTCTTTCTAAATTTTTTGCTCAAAAGGTCAATTCCATGTTGTGGACATGACATTTAGAGGCAAAATTTGGGTATTAAATGTCTCCTAAAGACAGATCCAAACTATTTGAATTGAAATGAGTCATGTCATAAAATTACTGCTGAAGTACCTTTTATTTTGCCAGAAAACATTTTGACTATCTCTTAGAGATCCAGAGAAAATAATTTTTCAAAGTGTGTTGCGGATGTGACTCCTAAAACAACCACTGATTTGAATTGCTTTTGGTTACTTCAAATTTCCTGTGAATTGAAAACCTATAAAAAAAACTGCATATACTAACTAAATGCAATAGTAATTGTGCTTCATAAATCTGAAAAGATATTATAGAAATTACTTGTTACCATGGATTTATTGACAAAAATGTTGTGTTGCGGACATAACCAAAATTTGTTGAGGACGTGACATTTTGGGGATGTTCAGGAAAGAGCTTTTCATTCACCCCTAATAATGTTCAGAGTAATGTGCCATTGAAGTAAAAATGCTGTTTTATTGCTTTTATCTGTAAATTGGGAAATAAATAACAAATAATATATATAAAGAATAAAAATATTGTGTTGTGGACGTGACCAAAATTTGTTGCGGACGTGACATTTTGGGGATGTTCAAGAAAGAGTTTTTCATTCACCACTAATAACGTTCAGAGTAATGCCACTGAAGTAAAAATGCTGCTTTTATTGATTTTATATGTAAATTGGGAAATAAATAACAAATAAAATATAAAAACTTTGATGATCAAGGTCATTTTGTACATCAAAGGGCATTTATATATTTTTAGAAAATTGTAAAAAAATGATAGCTTTACATATATCATAATATGTTTATAATTACCATTTCCTGTCATTAGATATCAACACATCTTCTCATGTTTGAAAATTTTATGAGGTTTTCTGGGTTTTTACAAATGTCTCATGTCCGCAACGGTCACGTCCGCAACCCGATATCTGTTAAATAGTTGACAAATTTGAGCAAGCTGGGGCGTCAAAATTATCATCATACTTAACAATAAGAGCAGCATAAATAAGACCTGAAACAATTGAGAACGTACATAGAAATTAAATAAATGTTGCTCTGAATCATACCCGGAAGGTCACGTCCGCAACACTGTTTATGTCTTTGTACGTCTGAGGCATTAAATGTTTGAGAATTTTTTTCTTTTGGCATTGAAAGGTCCATCCTAGCGAGTAGTTAAGATCTCAAAATCTGATTCATGGCAATCAAATTTCTTTAAGATGTAGCAATTTAGGTATGTAAAATGGCTTATGCGGTTGATAAAAACCCTCAAAAACAATGGCGTCACACACCCTGGGTGTGGCCACTACTGCCAATCTAGATTTGGATTCTTATAGAACTATGTATAAGCTTTCATTAAAAGTATATTTGGCTCTCATATTTTGAATTTGAAAATCTGTCAGCATTGCTGAACACCATCGACTTACCAACCACAACATTGACTGGGACTTTGCGCAATGCCTAACCTACAGCACTGACTATTTTCAACGACTGACTCAGGAAAGCTGGTTTACTAACTTAGAACAGACTCCCCTAAACAGATGTCAACAACTACCTGCTCCATACAAACGACTCATTCACGACATAAACATCACAAACGACAGAAAAAGAACAACCTAACTTTACCGACAGATCGAAACAGACCAATCACGACTGACTTGCGTCACTTGAGTCTTACAGCCAATAACATCACTGCAAAACCAACCAATCATTTCACACGAACTGGAATAAGAACATTCTACTGACATCAATCATTCACTTGACTCTGAGGATGACTTCCACACAGGTTGTCGAAACGTCAGTCACTACCACCGACAACAGTCCTTCTCAGGACTACACTCACCCGGACGATCAGACTTCACCTTCACATCCGGTTTCTTCTTACAAAATAAAGTCGAGAAGATTTGTCTAATATCCTGGGGGCATCTTTTTTAATAAAACAGTTATTCCACTCGCACTTGTTGGATATGAGGTTATTATAGCCAACTTGGCGCTACGTGCCTCATTGGCTATCTATGATCTCATATCCAATGCGCGCTTGTGGAATAATTGTTAAATATATTAGTTGAGAGAATTTAGTGTTAATTTAAAATGACTTTTTATAGCACTTATCGACTATGTGTCTGTTTTCCTCTATTGCTTACTTAACCTTTAAACTCCCGTGAGTGATCAAGACAGAATTTCTCCTTGCTGTATCAGCACAATATCTAGCAGACAAGGGATGAGAATCAAGAAAAATTACCAATGAGGTCAATCCAATTCCAAATTCTTCAAACCAACACCATAAGAATTGTAGAGCAGACAGTAAGTAGAATTATGAATGAGATCTTGGGAGTAAATAGGTTAATATATACTCTGTTCAAATTATACATCTTTTGCCAGTTACTACTGATTCTTAACTGCCTTGTTTACTTACCTTTTTTGTAGGGTCAACTGCTTCTACAACATCAACTTCACTGACGGTATCAAAAAAGAACACAACTTTCATTACAGTCTCTGATATTCCGATGGAGCTGTCTAAACAACTTCAAGCAATATTACATGTTAATCAAAGGACTGGTGATGTTCTGAGAAAAGCATTGCCCAATATTGATCAATATAACTATGACTTTTCACTGGAGAGAGCTGTCATCAGGTCATTTGAAGGGGTTTTGTGACTTTTTGTTCAGATATTGCACCATAATGACTAAACAATTGAGTTGAGTACTGGTAATTTTTTTTTACATCTTCTTCTCTCTCAGAAGTGACAAATCTGTGGATTTTCCGATTAATCTTACCGCAATGTCGTTCAGACAAAAAGTAGTGCTCCGAGAATGAAATAGCACCAAATTACCAAGGGTAGCGCCATTATTAGGATGTTTTGTCATGAATCAGGAGAATTATCCCATCATTCTTTGGAGTGAAAGGGTTAAAAGATTGAGACAGACAGTACTTGAAAGTTAGTCTAGAAAATGAACAGTTAAATTATGCAACTTACCTTATTTGTAGTCTTGACAAGGGTTCTTCAAAGCCTTCTGAAATTACCAAGGAAATCTTTTAATGTGGTTTCAAACAATTTTGATATTTTTAATCATCTATTCGTTGACGTATCGTGACTTTCACACTTTTTCAATTTTCTCCTTGAAATTGGTACAAAAAACCTGCTCATTCAATACAAGTTGTGATTATTTTACTTTATTACATTGCTCGCAGCGCCTGTGGGCAAGATGAAGCGAGTCCTGTGTTCTGATTGGCTGCCCGAGCGGGCAAGATGGGCCCATCGTGCTTGCTCGGGATTGCCTGCATTGATTCCTCGCATGAAAAAAATTGAATTACAAACTGCTTTCGGGATTCTTGGACAACGTCGGCGATGGAAACGCAAAAAGCGGGAGACGATAGTCAAAACAAAGAAAACAGAAACGACTCTCGTAGGTTATTGTGCTACAAACACAGTTGGCTTTCTTTCCCGGCTCTCGAACTAAACAAATCATTCGTAGTTCTTAATAAAGGGTGCAAGCGAAAAAGTGCAGTGATATCGAACCATCAGAGAAAAAACATTTTAGCCACCTTATGACTTCTTCAAATCGTGAACTTGTAAGGTCTTACGAACCCAGTGTTTACCTTTGATTTAAGTACGACAAGTAATAAAAAAAAATCAAACGGGCAGGGAAATCCTCAGTTTACCAGTTGATTTTTTTAGAATTCCAAGCGATTTGAGGGGGTAGTTATAGCTACTGCAGAAGATAAATTTTACCAGTTGCCGCCCGAAAAAGAGAACATTGTGAACGATTTCTTTTCATGAATATAGACTCGTTGTCTTTCAGTGAACTGAAATTTATCTATTTTATCACACACTGTAAGTAACGTAAAGTTAAACCAAGAGTTAGTTTCATAAGTGTACGTATATGATAATAATTCGTTGTCTTTTAATGGACTAAAATTTATGTATTTTATCAAGTACTGTAAATAACGAAAAGTTTGAACAAGAGTTAGTTTCATAACTGTACGTATATGATAATACCTTTAAAGTGTTACCTAAAAACACACAAACTTTTCATCTTGTTTTACGAAAATTTTCTCTGGGTTGACATTAATTTACGGTTAGTTACGAAATGGCACCTACCTATGCAACAATTTACCTCTGTCGTTATGGTATCTGGAGGTTTCATGGTGAACGAAATATGTTATGAGTTTGACCGAATACGCTCTGCTGTGACAAAACAAGTGGAAAGATCTGGGGGCGAGCTGGTAAAGGCGGGGGCGAACTCGTAAAGGTGGTTGGAGTCGAACTTGCAACAAGGCGAAACCTAAATACCCTCGTTACTCTTTTGAAATTTCTGGAAGTTTACAATGACCTTGGTCATTTTTTTTTAAATCTCCTATAGGCCAATTTTCTTAAAGTCTCATTTTCTCCTATACAGCAGAAATATTTTGTTCCAGAGAATCTTGATTAAAATATTTATTAATCCTTTCAGTCACGAACCAGACGAATATTGGAAATCAACATGTGTAGCTACACTGGTGATAGATTATAAAATTTGCCCTTTCATAAACAAATGAATAGGGACTTCCTTATTAAGCACATCTTTGTGATGCCCAGCGAGGTAGATATCGCACTTTGAACTAAAGTTGACTGATAGACCTGGTGTAGTATTAATATTGTGATTAGAAAATATGGACTGGTGTGGTTCGAAAATGTTGTAATTGATGCAAGAATGAATGAGTTGAAATCATTTTTTTGTGCTACATAATCTCACTGTTTTAGTATATACTAAGAAAACTATTTCACCTTTGTATCGGTGGCTAGCGGTAGATCCACCACTTGCCAAGTCCACTTCGGTGAATAGTTGTTAGTTATAGGCAAATTGGCTTGCTTCACACGGAATTTTGTTTTCTTTTGTTCATATTTTTTCCTTGCGAAACAAAAAAGAAGCAAGAGTGATGGCAAATGATGCCTGAATGTGTGTAGGAAATTGCCAAATTTTGTGACAGCAGTTCCTCTTTCATTCGTCTCCATTGACGTCAGTAGACCCAAGTACAAACCCTAAGCTGTGATAGGAAATCTCAAGATAACTGTTGAGCAAACTGGAGCCCTACAACAATGGGATTGAAGGAAATGATCTACAGATTTACAGACCAGGAAATTAATCAGTTTTCGTTATAATCGTTCAATTTTAGAGTCTTGCCTAATTAAAAAATCAATCTCGATCTTCTAATTAGGCTAGGTTTTAACAGACAAGGATCAGGCTAGATACGGCAAAAAGTAAAAGTTCTGTGCCGTGCTGTAGTTATATTTTTTTAAAGTTTTGAATGCAGTCTGCCCGCCTGGCACTAGATAAAACAGCGCGCGATTTGATAAAAAAAAACACCTGCAATCTTTTGTGTCTTCGCCGCTTGACGAAACGACAACAATGTCTAGATGAAAAATCACCCCAAAGAATGACATACATTTAATTCTGAGCGGTCTTCCTCAGCGAATTTTTTCATCTTTGTCAAGGCATAAAACTTTCGCGATGAATCAAGGTTTTAATTATAGTACTAAAGTCACACCTGGCCACGATTGGTCACTTTTTCTCCTCGGTGACGTCACGTGTCCTATGAATGGGTTCAGTTATCAATCATTTTCACTTACGCTGGAGCTGCTAATACTACTACTCGAGGCTTGCTTCCTTCGGCTGTAAGTTCATCTTTGGGGACCCTGGACTAACACCCTCACGAAACACTAACACATTCCCATAAAAGCGACGAAACTCTGTTCGCTTTACGGAAAGAAATCTAACCATAAGGTAAGATTTTGTGATCCATCGTTTTTAACACGAGTGTTTGTATATCATATGATTTATTCTGAACATATCTTCTCAGCGTTCGAGCGCTTCGGAGTGAAATTATTCGGTGAATTGGTGAAATTTTCTGATTCGAGGCATTGATCGCTAAAAACATCATTTGTGTCGTTCGATCAGATGACGAGAAGGGAATTACGAGATTTTTTTTAAAAAAAAAGAAAGCTAAGTTAAATAACACTCTCTCTCTCTCTCTTGCTAAGCAATCAGTTTGCTGTGTATGCTAATTTCTTTCGTAACGTATTAACCTTTCATTTTGATATGCACGATCTTGTCTGTTCACCTCCCTCGTCGCTTAGGATTAGATTTCCATAACCCAACTAAACCTCGTATCATTTATCTGCAGAGTCACTGCGTGATCAGTCCGTGTTGAAATTTTACCGTTCGATAATTTTTTCCAGCGAAAAAATTTTGTTTCTAACTGACAAAAATTGCCGTTTCGAGCTCAGTGACGTCATGGCGTTTTTCATCTCCGCAGCTGTTCAGAAGCGAACTTGCGCAGAAAATTTTTCTAATTATTTATTGTATAAAAGGAAATCGTACTGAGGTTGGTTTTCAAATCACGTACGGAAAGAGGATGTATATTCACTCTTGCAAGCAAGCTTTATGAAAGAAAATTGGTGGTTTCAATTTTTATGTTGGTTTTATCTCCTCCGTCAAATAATAATCTTCGCGGCCAAAGAAGCTTATGGTTGAGCCGAAGAGTTTCGCTTACATTTAAGATTACTTTTTTTTTTTTCTACGACCTTTTCATCTATAGCGGCAGTTACTTTTAGTCAGGAATAATTTAAATCGGTTTTACAAGTTTGAGGAAATGTCCAAAAACACGCAACATCTGTGTTAAACCTCGAGAAAAATTTTTTTGCACCAAATAAAACGATACACTTATGTACTGCATATTCACAAAATAAAACATTATTTTAGATAATAATTATAAAATATCTCCCATTATCATTATTTGTACTTAAGCAAAGCGAAATGTCAAAATTAGAAGATTTTTCTTTCCCTAAAAAAATTAAAACACACCCAAAATTAAAAAAAATCAGAGCGAACTCCTGATTTAACAAGGTTAAAAAAATATATATTTTAATTTCCTTTCATTTTTTAACTTATTTATGGAAAACCTCTGGCAATCATTTTTATAACGTTGAAACTCAAAACAATTACAGAAAACTTTCACAACAAGAAATAATTCAGCCAATAAAGATCTTCGTAAAATTGCTGCTAAAATTGTGTTAATAATATCTTCTGTTTTTTTATGTTTCTCTTCAACTTGAACTCGGTCTTCAGTCCTCGATTATGATTGCAACCTACAAGGATGTGTTTCGAATCCAAAAAAATTAAATGAATATATGAATATATGAATAAATTGGCAAAAAATTGGAACTGGCAGTTCTTGTTTCAGCACATCAGTGAAAGAAACTTTATTTTATTTTTGGAATCGAGTCGCCCATGCAATCTTGGTTTGTTCAAAGGACTTCATCTGACTCCGTTTGGCGTCACTTCCATTACAGCTGTTATTTCAAATTCATTAATGCCGCGTGTACATATCTAAGATAGTTGCGTTTGTCAAAAGGGATTAACCAATATGTACATCAGTGTATGAAATATCATTTTTATGTTTTATTTTATTTTTGGAATCGAGTCGCTCGTGCAATCTGGGGTTATTCAAAGAATTTCATCTGACTTCTTTTGGCGTCATTCCCAATACAGCTGTTACTTTTAATGCAGCGTGTACATATCTGAAATAGCTTCATTTATCAAACGGGATTAACCAATATGTGAGGGGCGTTATTTTCGAAATTGTTTCCGGACATCTGAGGATGAAGAAACTTTTGAGATAAATTGAAATACAATTTATCCAGGAAGAGGACATTTTTATTATAATTCAAGTAATAAAATTGAAACTTTGCTCGATCGGAATTCGGAACTATATTGAGATATAAGGACCATACCACCGAAACCGCTCTTCTATTGAGTTATCATCTCAGCCAATAAGAACAGAGAATTGCGTGTCTAATCAGAATCCCAGATTAATGCACCTGCACTATCTAAAGTGCGGGAAAACGCAGATAATCAAGCAGCTCATTGCTCTTATCTTTGTGTATATGGTTTATATGGCTCTGGCAAGTGGGCAGACCGACAATATTCATTAATATTTCTTCGATGACGCTTTATACGTAAAAACAGCTACCACGACATCCATCTAAGCTTGGGGCCCTTGTGAATTTATACGCTATAAAAGGCTGTGAGACCCGGATGTTGACCTTGTTAACTATAATCAGAGCGCAACCACATTCCTATGTGCGCGGTGGGGGGAATGGGAACTGAGACCAAATGGGTGAGTCAGATCGCCGGTATCACTTTCTGTCTATGAGCAATGAATGCATCTCGTCGCAACATCAATCATATCAACGGGACGTTACCGAGCCGAAAGGTGACCTCTTGTCATACCGTTGAGGTAGATTCACCTCACTGAAAAAGCGCAAAACACCTATGATATATTTGTTACCATGTGTCACGTGGCGATACCTCTTGAATTAACACCTAAACGTTATTAGCATGAAACGCTGCCGCCTAACGGTCAGTACTCTGGACTCCAGTCGAGAGCTCTGGGTTCGAGACCTGGCTGCTCAATGGTCAAGTAAACTTCGCTGTATTTGTACGCGCTTTTAATTTCGCAATCTACTTCGACTTCTCAAAATTTTTATGATGTAAGTTTCCGACGATTTCATTAATATTGGAACCGCGAACAAAATTCAGTGCACTCTTTGATATCGCAAAAAAAGTTTATAATAAGCCCTGGGAACGAGGTTGACCAAAACAACTCACTTGTCTCTTTAAGAGGTGCCTTAAGATCATGAATGACAGTTATCCAAAGGTTATTTTAAAGTTCTAAGTGTTTGAGAATAGAAAAAATCTTAACAAAAGAACATTAAACAATGGAACAATAGAATGACAATTAACTTGAAACATGGAACGTTCTAGCGGTCAAGTCAAAGTTTCTGGAGTTTATTCAAAGGCAGTCCTTTGAATCTTGTCCACAGAAAGTTTTTACCTGGCTCCATTTACCTCTCATGTCCGTAAAAGCCCTCTTCAATCTAACTTTTTGCATGATTTTTGGATATATATTGGATTTTTTGGTGCTGAGATTGCCTAAAACTGCCCACGCCATCATTTTTTAAAAACTTTTTAAAACCCGACTCCACGACGTGGAAGAAAGCGGCACTTCCGGGGGAGTTACTTGAGTCAACTTTTTTCTGAGTATGGGCACCTGGTCTCAGAGAACCTTTACCCCATTATAGACTCATTATGGTCTATTCTATGGTTAATTATAGACCTCATCTTTCTCCTCTTATACTTGCATTTGGTAAAACGGTAAGTACTTTTTAACCGTGAATCTTCCCATTTCCAAATGCCTTCTTAACAGAATTTTCTTACTCCACAAAACCCCGAAGATGTGCGACCCCATTCTACGAAAACCCGTTATGGTCAATCTAGTCGAGAAATTGCGACTTCATCTAGGGACACATTCCCATTAGCCTGATTCCCAAGGAGAACCCCGCCCCGGAAGCATTACAGACTTAATACTAACAGACAGTCTTACACACACACAAAAAAAGAAACCCGTCAGTCTTCCCCCTTCCTGTCTCAATCTACTTCCAGGAAAACCTTGGATTGCCACGTGCAATCATGTCACGAATGGAGAATAGCTATTCTCGACAGAGCGCAGATGTTCTTATTTACTGTTCATCGAATCAGGTTCTTACAGGAGAAAATATGCTGATACATGCAAGCAATTATCATCCTTTTATTACTCTTTCTTTAGCCTTTCTCTGCATGCACTCTCTTTCCACACGTGACCACACGCGACAACCTACATATCCGTTGAAATAGAGCTCCTTATCCTTGACCATCATCTTTTACTTTAAATTTATTTCTCCTCTCCTGATGTTTTCCTTTCTTTCTTCGCTAAAATAATTTTCACTTCCTCCTCACGGCGATAGTAATTTTCTCGTTAAAAAAAAAAAAAAAAAAAAAAAAATGACCCAAACAATCGCAACGTCGTGGCCCCCGAGGAGCATGCGGGAGGGGATTTTCATTGAACACCCTAACATCAGTATGGATATTCTGGCTCCACACTGTCTTTTATACATTTCTTATTGAACTAACAAGGAAAATTTATTTGAAAATCCAAAGGTTTTGAGGTTTGCGATCATCATCCTAATCAAGTTCTCATGAGCCCCATCTTTGACTGAGTAGAGACACCTTAGTGAAAATTAGATGTCAGTACCGACAAGGAATAACTGGGTAAAGAAAAAAAAAAAAAAACCTTCATATCCGCAGTCCCAATATCTAAATATCAGTTCTACACACTGTCTGACATGCGTCTCTTATGATTCTACTTTTAGGAATTTTGGTCTTGATTCTCGTAATTTATAATTTTCTCGTGTTTCTGCTTGAAAATGTGTTGATATCGTTACCGGTAAGGAGAAAGTTCTCTTCGGCCATTCTGGGAATTGAGTGAAAGGCGTAAGACAACAACTTTGTAAACTTTGACATTGTCAACCTCATGGAATCTAGAAAAAATTATCGTATTACTAACATTTGAACGCAATTTCTGATACGCACAATACATGTTTACTGTGCAACGCTAAATAAACCTTGTTCAGGGCATTCAGTCCAGAGAGACATCTTGTGCATGGCGCTGTAAAAAGGACAGCGATTTTGTTATTGTCTCCAGGGTGTCAATCAACAATCGGGTTTCGTTTCGCATGCATGTTAGCGTGGTTTCTTTCTTTTTTTTTGTTTTGTTTTTGTTTTCGTGCTTCGAGATCATTACCGCACGAAGTCCTGGACTGACACAATGTCGCTCTACTGTTTGGTCTTCAGCGTGTCGGCATGATATAGTGATCAATGTGATACATGCATACATGCTTTTAAAATGCAAATACTTAAGCCGTATCCACTCATGCTGCGGTCCAGCTTTTCATTGTCTTAACCCACGTGGCCTAAAGTTGTTTTATTGTTATAATTTACCCTTTGGTCGATAAACGATGTCGTTGCAGCTTATTGTATATCTATTTCAGTTGAATCTTTCTCTCAAATCCCTCCCCTTGCCAAGTGTGGCTTTTACCCCTGAGAGCATTAAAAAGCTTAAAAGTACACATTTTTTTTGTAGAATTCGGAATCTTGACATTGATGTGCACAGATAAGGCGGACAGAATCGCCTTAATCCGAAATGCGGTGACAAGCTTTCAGATTTCAGTGTTAGGAGCCGCTGGGATAACGAGCTATAGCAAAGTCCTTGACATGTTGTAGAAAGGAACAATGACGATCACCTTTGTCAGGAAAAATTATCAGGTTTCTTATTAAAAACGCGAAAAGAATAGCACAAATTCATTTTGGGTAGAATTTACAATTTTACCGGATTGCTTTGGAAGGATAACGGAATCGACTTCGTTATTAGTCTTTTCTGGAAGAAAAGAAAATATACATACGCATAAAAAAAAAAAAAAAAAAAAAAAAAAAACTTTCACAGCTTGTTTTTTTTCATTCCGTTCGCCTGTCAACGTTCAATATCACTTTAATCAATAGCATTAGTTTTTCTGGCCCAGCCCCAATTCAGCCGAGATAGTCAAACCCCTCGTTTTCAATCCTTTCTATTTGTAGTAAACTTGCATTTCCCGTAAGTAATCTCTTTGTGAGAGGACGAAGCTTTCTTGTTACAAAATTAGTAACCTTTTAACATCTAAAAGCGGGTGTCAGATACCATGGATTACTTCCCTCGAAAGATGCAAATATTCAATCTTAAAACATGTATTAGTTCAATTTTGCTTTCACTTGTCATAATAAATTTTAAATGTAAATTTTGGGGTTTTTACTCGCCTTTATCTGACACGCTCACTGGATGAATCTTACCACATCACGTACTTACTTTACGTGATAAACAAACCAAAGTGATTATAAAATTCGGTTTGTTCTGTACCGAGTATTAAAAACGTGGAAAAAAGGCCAATCTAAGCCACTAAGCCGTAAGCAATCATTTTTAACTTTATACGCAGTTATCAACATTATAAATTGATCTATATTTTAACATTTGTACTCCTTTATATCATTATTCGAGAATTTGCTGCACTCAGATATTTACCATTCAGGAACAAACAAGAAGAACAGCTAACTTAGTTTCTCTTTAATTAATACGGTAGCAAATCCTTTAAAAAGCGTGCACCACGTTGCGAAAGTGGAAAGTGTAACAATATAAATATTCTGTTAGAAGCCATTGTGAAGCCAGCTGTACACAAACTGGTTCTTCAAAGTTGCGTGGCAAGCACTTTGCTCTTGAAGTTGCGTAAAATTCAAGCTGGGGTGGTTTCGTCTCAAGTTTCACGATAAGAAGCGAGAAAATGGTTTTGGTTCTATTTACCTTTCACTGTCGATTGGAGAACGAAGTTGGAATAATTCATGAGAAAAATATAATTTGTCTCCGGCGGAGGAAACTGAATATCCTCTTGCGAAGTAAATTAGCGAAGCAAGCGTTAAAAACCTTGAAATAAGCCTAGAAACACACGGAAGGACCCACGAAAGGGTTTTGAAAAATGTTCTGTTTTCGCGCAAGCCATCTACAAATTAAACAGTTTTCTATTACACGTTTCTAAACAATACAAAACACCTGAAAGAGAGGAAAGCTTTTAAAGGCTAGACTGTCTGTTTGTGTAAATCAATTTATGATCACGAAATACACACAGAAGATATCCTTCAACTCAGGCGACGTCCAGGACTACATCGAGTGACGCTTTTTCCACTTTGACTGAAACAGTAGTTATGAATGGTCGAGTGACATTGTTGTCATTAAGGAAACTACTATAGACCGCAAATGAACTGGGAGAAATTCCAGTTTCATCAATAAAGTACAATAAATGAGAAAATGTGTTTTTTATGCGCGTCATGTTACGAAATAGTCAAGGAACGGCAACAAGCATGACATATTGCGGTCGAATAACAGGGAAGGAACTGTCTTTCATTATGAAATTTTTTCCCAGAAATTTTACACTAAAGAAAAGTCAGTTCCGAACCACGGCGCTAATTTTGGGTTGTATTTCTCATCAAGAGCATCAATTATAAATGACATAAACTCCGCGGGATAGGCAAACAACATGATTCGTATTTTACCACGAACATAAAACTGTTTTATTGACCGGTTCTGGGGGTAATTTTAGAACGATTTGAAAGAATGGAGATCGAGAGAGGTCTTAACGCGCGATTTATAGGCAGATACCGCTCAAAATAGAGTATCACTGAATGAGCTCAATAATGAGAAATAAATTAAACGATCGTATCTCCGAAGCGAATTTTTTAATAGTTTCTAGAAGCCAGAGGCAATTTGCCACCAACTGTGCTATGGAAAAAGGATTTGCTGCATACAAATAATTCTGAAACTTGAGAAAGCAGTTTTCACTTTTCCCAAACGAAGGCGCAATGAAAAACAACGTATACTCGCACAATTACCTCGTGCTAAATCAAGCCAATCAGAATCAAGGAAACTAATAGACAGCTGGTGTTGACGTTTTCCGCGGGAAAATCAGCCTAGCGTAAGATTTAGCGTGACAGACTATAGATTGTAAATTTCACTTTTCCTTCGCTTTAAGCAAACAGAAAACAAATTTTTTTTTGAAAAACAAGCAAATTTTATTCATATCACGAACGAACCGAATTAACACGGTTAAGGGTGCTTAAGTGGAGTCTGTTTTAAAGAAATCATATAAACTTAATGAGCTTTTGCATATTTTAATAGTCATAAATTTTCTTTTAAACTTGTCTGTCAATTTGCCACGAATAAAAACGATATCTGACAAGAATTGAGCGCCTGCTTTTTGAAGAAAAATGTTGGCGAGAGGGTTAGTAAGTTTGTTTAGAGAGTGGCATTTGTGGCTAGAGTCAGTTTAGGTTTATCATTAAACAGGTCGCTTGTTGATGTTTAGGGGGCATTTCATTGATGAATAGAAAATATATGGGCTTACGGCGCTTCAAAACCGCAATATTTAAACGAACACGTGTTTTTCGCACACATTTTGTTCTTAACTAGTTCTTCATCCCAACAGGCTGAATCTATTTATTTATTTTTAATTAGAGGGTGTCCTTATCGGAGCAACCTGAATACTTAGGCTAAACCGTTTTGGAAAATCTTATTTCTAATTCGAGGACAAACCTAAATTTTATTTTGTTTTCGATTAACTGGAAACAAGCTTAGCGTGGCTCGGCCATTGTGTTGCTTAAAAAAATGCATCATTGGTCGCAAGCGAAATTCTCCCAACGGGCGTCTTGTCAAATAATGCCTATCAGCCAATGAACGCGCAGCTAATTTGCATCGATGTAATTAGAATGCTTACTCCACCACAACTGGTGTTATTGGTGGGTACTGTGGGAGCAGAAAGTTGGACAAGACTTTTTCGGTAATTTTTCGCCGTTTTAACCCTAGTGGAGAAGCTGAAGCGAAAAAATTGAAATAAATACTATTTTTACTTCCTTTCTCTAGGTTTTTCGGGACGAAATGGCTTCACAGCCGTCCCAGAGACCTCGTCGAAATGCTTCGCCTGCATCGAGCTCCAAACTACAACCTATGCGGGCTACTTTACCATTTTCGCTGATATCTCCCACCAATCCGAGTACTACTCGCGGAAATGGACTACGAAGACCAAGTCCATCTTCTTCGCCAGTTCATGGGAATGAAAATGGCCTTAAACACCGAAGAAGTTCTCCTGAAACACGTGGGTCTCCTGAGCATCGTCGTAGTCCTTCTTCTCCATCTTCGAGCTCGAAAGGTTAGCTGACGTGCTCTTTTAAGTAACTTTAAAATGGGTTCTGAAACTTAGGATATCGACTTGTTATGACTGAAAAAGTTTTACTGTGCCAGCTGTGATATATCTTTTCATTCTTCTCGTTTAACATCGATGTGATAAGCCGGTGAATTTCGCTTTTCTTCTAGATCTATCGGTCATCCTCTCTCCGTTCAGTGTATTGACTTTGACTGAAAGCCATTTCCGTTGCTTCAAAACAGTGTGGGCTAAGCTTACTGACACTGAATTTAATTTCTGTGCAGGTGAGAGAAGTAAACTGTCAAAAACTAGTTCGAGCTCCATAAGAAGAACGTCCTCTTTAGACGCCATTTCACCTTACATGAGTGGACAGTGGCCGAAAGACGTTGGAAATTACGGTCCGAGTGTATGCCACAAATCAACTCAGGTAAGTTAGGTACCGCTCACTTAATAATACATTTCTTAAAAATTTGCCAAGTTGCAGGCTTATTACGCGAATTTAGAACTGGAAAGGTCGTTATATGTTCGCTCGAAAAGGGGTAAGCTGAGCAAATTTACTTTGCCGATACACTTACTAAACCACAGCCATGACAACGACATTGATTCCCAAGCAACTTTGAAATTTGATGATCTTAGCTGTGAGTTAAGTTTGCCTTAACCCGTGTGATAGAGTCTACTTCACAAAAGATATTGCAGAAATGTTGCAAATAAAACCTTGAGATAGCAAAGGAACAAAAATATTGTGGTAGAATATTTTTGCATGGAGGAAAGGACTTTGAGTTTGATTAGGGGTCAAAGAATCACTTCTTAAAAAGTTATTTTGATCCTGTTGATTAGAGCCAGAGTGTTTGATTCCGTTTTCATTATTTTGAAATTACAAAGTGAATTTATTTAAACGAGGAAAAGCTCTTTGCTGCAAGAGATGGAGTGTATATTTAACCACTTGGAATAGTTTTTGGTAACTGGCTCCAAATAAGGAAAACGCCTTTTTTAAGTGCCAGTAGAGACCCTGTTTACAACTTTTATGCAGCTTTCTCCCTTGGCTTGCAATGAATTTTACCCATGCTGTATTAGATATCTCTATCTGTGCTGAGTGAGGTAGTTGCGCTAGAAACATTGTTGGTATAAGGAAATGGTCTCTCGTTCAACTGTATTTACTTAAGTTTTTAAGTAAAATTGACAGTTACAGACATGATGCCATAAGACTTGGAAAGCATTATTTGTAGTCTTTGAGGTAAGCTTTCTAAATTTTGGAAAGCTTGAATCTGTGGTTCCAATGACTTTGTGAGTAACAGAAAATATTTTCAGCAACAATAGTTTAAGTAGCCCTTCCAAGTCTGAACCTACGGCTAAAGGGGTTGACATCGCTGCGAGGACTTGGAAGGAAGAAACTAGAGAAGGTCCATGGTTAGGCTTGGCTTAATCTATTCCTCAGAGATGGTCACCTTTACATAACAACTATGCAAGAGTCCAAGTCAACTTTTGAAGTTTAAACCTGGAGGCAATTTTCCGATTATTTTATTTTATTTTATTTGGTACTATTTTTTCAAGGTTAAGGACACCCTATACACAATGGAGTTTTAGTATACTCATTTCCAGTAATAAATCTCGGAGAAGAAGGGTTGAATTATTGTGCTGAAAAGCACATTGATGAAAAAGTCCTTCTTAATGATGTATGACTCCTGAAAGGATCATGTGAGCTTAAATAAAACTAATTCTGGCCCTGGCAGGGGGTTCATTTCATTGAGATTCATCTACTTTCTTTCAGTGGAAAAGATTGTTTTCTTTTCCCATCGCATAAGATCAGGGTAAAACAAAGCATAATTTTCACCTTTGCATTTTCTTAGCGCCAATTTCTTATCAAATTGAATACTTTGGCAGTAATCCTGTCTGATACTGTACAGTACTGACAAGTTAAACAAGGCTTTACAGATACTTGAGCTTTAAATCCCATGTTACTTGGGAAATAAACAACAAGATCATTTCTGAAGCAAAGTTTTCTGTGCCTCTTATTGAACCCTCGACTGTCTCAGTTTGAAGGTACAATATGTACGCAGATGTAACCTTTACTTTTCAGCTGTTTATTGTAAGTGTCACATTTTGGAGGAAGATTAAGATTTCTTTAAACAATTTCTGGTATCCCTAAAACCATCATTACTCCATCAATATTTTCCCCTTTTAATGTGAAACTCATTCTTAAATTGTCACTAAGATGCAAAAATCACTATTTTACAAACTTTACTCCTGAATGTACACCAAAACCTAGATTTTAAGTTTTTTTTGTTTCAAGTTGCCTAATGTGCTTTGTAAATAGTCTGCAACAAACCATTTTTGTGACAAAGTTCTTTATTTTCTTCTTTCTTGTTAGACATTTTAAGTGCACGTAAGTTGTTGATATGAAAGAAAAGAATTAAGTTGTAGGTCTAAAAGCACAGATGGTACTGTTTCAAGATAAACTAGGCACAGAGTTTGTTATTAGTTAAGGGCACATGCACTTAAACACTGCTGAAAATGGTACTTAGGTTGAAATTTTGCTGGAATCAGACAACATTCCTAAGAGCATGTGTATTGAATTCCATTTTCTATTTGAGACCATGTATATATTGATCTATTGGAGTTGTATTGTGGTTATGCTGTTGTTACTTTTAGATAATTGTAAAGGATTGTTTGTTTATTTATGAAGTATGGCAAATTTCAACAACTCATTTGTAAGGCAGACTTGTATCAAGGCTGAATCCAAAGTTGGTGTGTTGGATAATCAACAACATGGGAAGATGGTTGGGGTACTCTTTTATCTGTGTTCTCTCTCCTGTTGGGATTATGAATTTGTATTCATCAGGAGAGCAAAGCACAACGTTAAAAATATGCACAAACAAACTTGCATACTGTTTAAAAAAGGGAAGAAAATGTAAGTTAAGAATGTAAGTTGGTAATAGAAAGACTGTCTTGGTGTACTGGATTAGCCTAACCAACTGTCTGCAACAGTACGTGATATATTTAGGCTTTCTTTGTGTGAACTTTGACAATGAAATCAACTCTTAGTCACTTATTTTAAGAACTTGTCAGGGTGTTCATAAAATTGTTTGATTATACTTGGCCTTTTGGAAGAGTGAAAAAGTTAAAGTTGGTAATTGCTGAAGTCTTATAATTTAACTGTTTTAGACAACCTGTCACTTTTGTTCCTTTTCAATATGAAAAATATTAAAGTTCCAATGTAAGATTCACTTTGGTCAAGTTATACCATTTAGTTTTATCTTTTGTTTGGCTAGGCTTCTGTTGTTCTTTCCCCTGTCATTGCTCAAAATTCTGTTTTTATTAATCCAGCAGAGAAAAAGTGACTTCTGAATTTTTCAGGGTGATTGAAACTGTCTAAAAAAAAAAACTATGAAAGCATACACATTTTTCTAGTCCCAATGTAGAAAAGCTAAAGCAGAGTTTATTATTCCATCTAAATATTACTAGCAAAGAGGAATAATTATAGTGAGAGGTTCATTCACAGACTTGCATGTAAAAGGGGCTGGTGCCGTTCTAAGTAGGAATTTTTTAGCAGTTTTTTTAGTGTACAGCAGGTGGAGAATTAACCCAGAAATATGGAAAAGTTGTAATATGTCACTTGATAACAGCAGTGTTTAAAATGGCTGTCTTGCAAAGTTGTCTCATTTTCATGAGTAATCAACAGATACATTTGATGCCCATTGAATTAAATTTTTACAAGAAGCTCATGCATAAACTACAAAAGAGTTTTTTTGTTTTGGTTTTTTTTTTTTTACTCCTTTGGAGGTAGGAAGAGTTGCTTTTTAGATCAGATAATGTTTGGAGAGTCGAAGACCAATATTATATTCAGCAAGTATAGACTGTTAACTTCTTTTGCATTTAACTGTGAATGCTTGTGAGAAAAACTTGTTTTGAAGTGATAATTGCTTTGACATAATTTTATTCGCCGGCTGATAAGAAACCTCAAAGTGCACCTAAACCCCCAATTTTTCTTTTTTTGCTTAATAAAATAAGCATATTTTTTGGAGTATTTCTGTGCAAAATTTTTTTTATTTGCTCAAATCTTCAATTTTTTGTACCCAGTCAAAATATGGAAAATCGGCCACCATCTTGCCCCACGACCAAGTTTAAAGAGGAGTGGCTCTAGCTAGTACTGTGACGTCAAATCGAGGACACGAAAGTCTGCATTTCACACATTTTCACTTGTTTGGGAAGGTTGTTGTCAATATTGTCTGAAAATATACCGACTAAGTGTGTTGTAGAAGGATGTAGCAATGTGCAAAATTTGCAAGAGGGTATCGCGCCTCATACATTCCTCATACAACACACCTAGTCGGCATACTTCAGACAATATCGACGACAACCTTCCCAAACAAGTGAAAATGTGGGAAATGCAGACTTTCGTGTTCTCGATTTGACGTCACATTACCTGCTAGAACCATTCCTCTTTAACTCGGTCGTGGGGCAAGATGGCGGCCGATTTTCAGTATTTTGACTGGGCACAGAAAAATAAAGATTTAAGCAAATTAAAAAAATTTTACACAGAAATACTCCAAAAAAATAAGATTATTTCGTTAAGTAAAAAAAAATTTTTGGGTTGAGGTGCACTTTAATAAAGGGGTGTGTTGTTATGGAAGGAACAAAAATCTGTTGAGAGATGTGTAGAACCCTTTGTTTCATTCATTCTGAGGTATATGAAGAAAAATATTGCAGAATTGAATGGTTCAAGTTGTTTGGTGATGTGATAACGTGTTGATTTAAGCAGCAGTATACATCCTGGTGATTTCTAATATGACTGTCTTAAAGAACATTCTCAATAAGAAATGATTAATTTTAGTATTGTTTATCTGCTTCTAAAGAGAGAAATAGATTCTCATTGTGGCATTACTAGAATGAAGCTGCTGTACTGCTTAAATAACAATGTATTTGTTTTTTTTATTTTATAGACACCAGTTTGGGAGGAGGGGGATAGTGAGGATAATTTAGGAACAAGAAACAAGAGATCAAATTCCCTGGGAAGTGGAGACCAGAAGATTAAAGAGGTAATCTCTCCAAACTTTATGGCAACCTGCCTGTGCTTGCTGGCCTTCCACTCCCCTATTCCCCACTCTCCATTCTACACACCCCTCCTGGAATTCTAGAACTCTACTCAGAGGCTGGGGAGCAACAGTTTGTGTTCAGATAAGAGGGGAATGTGTTCCAATACCTCCCATAGGTCTTCCTTTCTTCCTGTAACTCTTTGATAAAAAAAAAAAAAAAACTCTGGCTCTGTTAGATAATTACAATTGATGAAAGCCACGTTTGCAAGGTTAAGGTTTGCTTGACATGTCTTTTTATCAATATTGTATAGAAATTGAAACAACATCTCCAGCGTACAAAGCAAGGCAGTAAATCAAGCCATACATATGGCCGCCAGTCTCCACTTCATGGTGATCATACAGCAATTCCAGCAAGCCGGCTGCCTCAGTCAATTCCTATTTCAATCCCTTTGGGTCCAAGACCATCAGAAGGACCTCAGAAAAGAAGCTTGGAGGGCCTAAACTCTGAAATTCAGAAAATTGTGTTGAAAGATGCTCCAATAGAAAGGGTATGTTTACTAAGTGTTTGTGCAACATATGTTAAGTTTAATCTGGCTTGTATTTTACCATTGCCTCTGGTCTGTTTTCCTTAAAAAGTAAGAGGTTAAATTTCATGGAAATAATAAACTTTGAAATTGATGTCCATCCAGGGGAGTGAACCACAAAATTACAAATTTGTTCAGCTTTGTTTGCCTTTCCATTTCTATAGAATCTGTTTTGGTTGATCATTATAATGATTTTGCTTACAGAAAGTTGAGGTCTTGAAGTAAATGCATTAATTTGTTACTTTGAGGAGCTGTATTGCTACCATGTGTCAATAGCTTCTGTAGTTGAGTTGAAAATTGTTATTGGGTATTTGTTGAAATGGGCATTTTTTTCCATCAGACAACAGAACATGTTCCCGATGGACGAAAAGCCCCTGTATTTGAGGTGCTGTCTGGGGCTTCTTTTCGAACAGTAGACAATCAGACTCAGACCCCCTTTAGTAATCAAGAGGGGCACGATAGCAGTGGCAGTGGTAACAGCAGTAGCAGAAGCCATTCTGCTTCCCCAACCTACCCCATTATGGCAGGGGCAACTGATTCAAGGCCCTCATCAAGATGTTCCTCAGGAGGTGCTGCTGATGCTGAAGAAAATGTTTCTCCTGAGCTGCCCACAGGGGGTCCTAAATATGCCTCCTCACCAAAGCCTAATAATTCTTACCTGTTTGCAAGGGAGCCTCCTGATGGAGCAGAGAAAGTCCCATTGCATGTTGAAGACACCGACAAGTAGGTGACCCTTTTATGAAAAGGAGATTAAGAAAGAGGCAACATGTTTTCATAGTGTTTAAGTGCTCAAGCCAACCAATCAGCATGTTACTGTATATTACTTGTTAGTTAAAAGAAAATTATGTGTTTGCTAAACTCAACATGGTTTTGATGAAATCAAACTTAACTATCCCTCAGAAGTAGCACGGGTCTAGGAAGCAGAAATTTTTAAGAAAAAGTTCATCATCTGATTGAACAGTGTTCAATTGAGTGTAGAAAGTAATTGGTGATTGCTATGGTTTTGCTTTATTTTATCATCTGATTGGTCCAGAAAATTCACTCCACGTTCACAACCAATCAGATTCAAAACTAAAACCAATCATGACCTGTTCTCGTGCATTTTCCCACGCTTCATGCAGTTTACGTAGAAGAAGTGACCTTTTTCAACGTGTCGCTGAACACAAAAATTTGGCAATTGGCAAGCATTTCCATGAAGCGCATGGTAGGAGGGATCGTTTGCATGATAGTCATTTTAAGATTCTCAGAAAGTGTCCAAGCAAATTTGATTGTTTAGTGTTTGAAATGCTTTATTAAGAAATTCAAACCTAATCTGAACGTGCAAACGGACTCCATATGTGCTAAACTTTTTGTTTAACCCGCAAATTATTTTCTCTTATTGTTCATTTTTAGTATTTATAGAACTTATTTTTATATATTCTTGACTTGATAATGACGTTATGTTAACATCGAAACGTCGTCGATTTTAGCTTTCTATAGCTTTTTATCGTTTTTAAATTTTACAGAGTTATCAAGCAACGTTTTGTCGCAAGTTTTTATTGTCAAATTTCATGCAGTTTACTTGTTTTTATCTCAAGTTTTCATCAATTCGGCATGGTATTTTTGTGGCTACAATCGGCTGTTGTTATTGCTTTTGGTTTTGCAGCCCTTAACTGAAGAGTGTTCTAGAAGACATGAACGGAAGCTAGGCTTAACAGAAAGAAGCTTGTTCAATTTGAAACTTACTCATAAAAATATCCCAACAAGCTTTGAAACAACAACATTTTCTTTTCTTTTAGGAGTGCATCACCCCAGATTTATGGCCCAGATAAGTCAAAGGTGAAAGTTCTAACCATCTCAAAAGGATCAGCATTTACTGCCTTTTCTTTACCTACCCTACCCTCCCTTCCCAAGATGGCTGTCACCTCTCCAGTATCTGGAAACCAACAGCTGCCACAAGTGGAGGCCTCACAGTGATAAGAACTGCAAGGGACTTGAGCAAGCAACAAACTGTTCAGCCATTAAACTTGACTAATCTAAAAAAAAAAAAAAAAAAAGAAAGAAATATTAACTAAAATCACTAATTTATTGCCTTATAAGCGTTAAAAATGACTACAGGGTTCTTCTAAGGTTTCTACTCTGACTCCTGTGCATAAACATATTTAATTATTAACATATTTGCTTGAATTGTTCTGACGTACCTGTTTTACAAAAAGTTGATATTTTGAGCAACTTGTTTGGTTTGAGGAAGCAGGTGGGGGTGGGTGTTTTGTGTTTCAATAGAGAAGAACTTGTGGAAAAATTTTGCTTGGATGTGTTTATTTTATTTTATTTTTTTTTATTTTTCTCCACTGTATGACAATGGCTTGTCTACATGGCTGGCGTTTCTTTTCCAGAGATCAGTGTGTGTTCTCAGTTGTGTTGTATGGTAGTGAAGTCTGTAAGGTCCAGTTTATCGAGGCATCTGATGCTAAAGATCTTTAAACATTATTTTGTCTCAATTGAACCCTCTACCTCACTCAGTCTTGATTTTGATTCTTTGCAATGTCTTTCACACATTTCTTATAAATTGTAATCTGAGAGTTTGGTTTTAGGTATACAATCTCCTATTTTATTTTTTTCTTACTTTTCATCACCTGCCTGCTTGCAAATGTAGATACAGTGTAAGAAGGTATTTTATTTTAGTTATTCTTGGGAGTGAAAGGATAAAGGGATGGTTTGATATTTTTGTTAGTTCAAATGTTTTGGACCAGTCCTGACAAAAGTATGAAAAATATTGGTCAATATTTAGGAGAGAAGGGTATTCTTGTGATGCAGCATTTGACTTGGTGTTGAGACAAAAATGTAAATGATGGCTCTGGTTTGATTTTCTAAGCTTGAATATTTTTAAGATTCCTCTTTAAAGTGTATTTCTAACTTGTTGCCATTGTTTACACAAGAGGTTTTTTCCATATACTTGTTTTGCATGTTAAAGTTCTCTAGTTTCTCTTTTTTTTTTAACAAGTCCGATGTAGTGCTGGTATTTTGAAGCTTTCTTAATCAAATTTTATATGTATAAAAAAAAAAAGGAGCAATCACCCTTGCCACAGTATTGTTAAGAGGTGTTTGAGCGTGTGAAGATTGTATATTATGGTTTTCAGTTATCATGTTGAAAAAGTGTATTATATTGATAGATTTAATATTAAGTGTAACTTAATGAAGACAAACCTTTCAGTGATAACGCATTGAACAGTTCAGGAGTTTTATATAAAAAGAAACCTATACAGCATTCATTGACTTAATTCTTAATGTATACTACAGTTCCTGATGTAAATATTTTATGGATTGAAATAACTATATGATACTTGTATATTTTTACACTTAAAAAGAATCAAATCTGTTGTAGATTTACTGGACAGTGAAGGCTGCTCCAGAGTTTGTGTACTGAGACCTGTTTTGTGCCTCTACTAACTGATCTACAGGCTAGGTCAGTGTTACCAGTAACCAAAGGACATAATCTGCCTTTGAATAACATGGAACAAGAACTAAAATTTTCTGTCAGGGAACATTCTCATATTTATTTTGTGGAATTGTCAGTTTCTGTCGAGAGATGTGTTGAGGTTGGTTTCCTTGGACTTTTTTAAACTAGCCCCAAGTTTTGGGTGTGATTTCAACATCTCTAAAAAAAAGTGATAATTATAGTGAACATTATATAATTATCAATGTCTTCATATATCTTAGATGCTCTCTATATTTTAGGAGAGTACAGTTACTTGGACATACATTTTGCCAAACACGTGTAACTTATTGTATTCCTACTACCACATACTCAGTACTATTAAAAATTTTAACAGAAAAGTCTGAGCATTGTTTTATACTTCTAGTCTCAAGTTTCTTAATTCTCATCCCTATGGTCAAGAATTATATTGCCAAGTTGAAATGAAATGAAATGTCCCATTAATCTTCCTGTTGGCAATGCCTGTTTTTCTGGACAAATCTACAGATCAGATCAGATCAGATCAATATCTTATTTGGTGGTACTACAGCATCAAAAATCTGAAATGTTGTGTCTCGAGGTAAAGTTGGTTTAATCAACTGAGTTGATAATGTTAATTGGCCACCATAAAGAGTTTCAAAGCTTACAATCTGCTCTTTGCCTGAGTTGATCATGTGATCAACTTTTGTACACACGAAAACAGTTCACTTTCGAAAAAATTTGTTAGCCCAGGCTGAAAGAGCACATTAAAATTATGTAACCTGACAATTTTCAGCCATATCAGAAGTAGTGACAATGGCAGCCGAAAGTTAGAAGCATTCGTATAAGAAAAAAAAACGTGTGCCACCCAGTCATACTGACATGGTTTTCCATACAAATCCTTGTAAATTCAAAAAGTTTTCACAACTGTCGTTAAATCGTTCCCTTACACATTTAAGGGCTCAAATTGCCTGTTTTTGAATTAAAAGGCGATCTGAGCTCTGTTCATGTTTATTATCCTTATCATCCAAGGGACATGAGATCATAAACAGCTTGGCATCCCAAACAGATGTGACCTTTTCAAGATACTGGTAACTTTCTAATCAAATAAGTTGGTCCATTATCTTGTAACAACAAACACTCTCCCAGTATCTTGAATCAACTCTTGAAGGCTGGACAAGTTTCTTTCCAATGGATGCAGGGTTTGAGAATATTGCTGAGACAATATCACTGGACACTCTTCTTCAATTTTACCAGGGGCATATTTAGTGCATTGACATATTTAAAGAAATCACATTTGAGCGAAAATATTTAATGGATTATAAAATGACTGATTTTAATTGATGGTAAGATCTTACAATATTCATCTTATTCTTAAAATGTCAAAAAATTCACTTTGTCGAGACTGTCAATATTCAGACAAGGTTGTGTAGATTAGCTGTGTAATCAACAATGTGATCATAATTCCATTCATCGTACCACCGACAGCTGCCCTGCTTGTACTCATCGCAAGACACTCTGGGCTGATAATCTCCACGCTTCGGCAGTGCTGGCTGTGGAGGTCGTTTTCCAAGGGCAGGGAAATTATGGTAGTAGTACCTTCAAGAGAAAAAATAAAAACAGGTCAGTGAAAAAAAAAATTTTTTAAATCCAGCAGTAGAATTAGGCCTTGGGACCTGGGTTGGAAATTATCTGCAACTTCAGGTCATATCAGAAAATCTTCCTGGTAATCTTCCAAAATAAACTGATGTGTATGATTCGGATAAAAACACAAGCAAGGTTTTCCACGCAATAAAGAGTAAAAGTAACCACATTTTGGAGAAATTTATTGAATTTATGCTAAGAAATTCCTTGCGGAAAGGCCCAGGGCAAAGGTCATACCCACAGATTTCAGAGCTTATTCTTGACATAAGCAACTAGTATTGTCACTCCTCCTGGATAAGTAGCTTCTGCTATTTTTCAAGTTTCCCCAACAGCTTGCAGGTACCCATTTACACTCTGAGGTGGGGAGAGGCAGTGTGCCAGTTTAAGTGTCTTGGTCTAGAATGAATCTAAACAGTCCCAACTAGAGCTCAAACCTGGACTATCCCACCCTCAGCCCAGCCCAGCCCAGCCCACAGAACTGCAAGGACACAGAATCTTCCCCCTTACTGGAGCAAGAAGGAGGCATGGAAATATTTTCTACAACAGCACCATTCTTTTATTGAGTTCTTTTCACTTACCACCTCTGTATAATAAATTTGTGTCCTTTAATCACTTTGGCTGCATTGTGTATCGAGGTGGGGTCACACTCCCCACGAGTGTTCATGCTGTTCCATATTAATGCCAGACCTTTATGAGGCTTCACACTGATTCCCAGTTGGGGGAATTTTGTCTCTCCACCTTCCTCTACATCTTTCAAGTAAACCAGTATGGTGGCAAATCGGTCTCGTTTCTCATCAGTGTCAACAATGCAGTCAGTGTGATTCTTGTAACCTGAGAAAGTTTACTACAGGGGTAAGTCAACTGTCAAAGGAAAAGCAAAAGAAAAATACTGGCTTCTCAACTTCTAAACATAAATCTGTATCAAAAATCCTTCCATTCATATACTTTAGCTACTTGCCAAAGCATAAAGGTGGAAAGAACCCGAGAGTGACCAGCATCTATTATTTCTCCTTACACATCATTGCTGAATTGAAATATAGGGTCATCAGAAGAAAAGGAAATAATTACCAATTAACCAAAGAAGCTCTTGATTGTTAAACAAACACTTCCTTTCAGTACCATGGGAAATGTGTAAAGAATACTGTATTTACTTGAATAAGCGCAGCCCTTGAATAAGTGCCGCATCTGGGACAAAACGTTAATAAGTGCCGCACCCCTGATGCGGCGCTTATGAGAGGAATTCCATATAACGAGGAAAAACACTATAAAACAATTTTAACACAGCATCGGCAATTTATATTATTTAAATGTGATGTTCTTAATAGTTCAAAGTGACTATAATAATTTCTCTGCTCGGTTTATCAGGAAACGCTCAGGTTTTTTCACCGCATGAATTTCTCTCGTAGTTCAGGATTTACTATCAGTTTAACATCAGTCCATAGGAAAATTGACAGATAGAAAGTGTACCGTTGAATAAAAATATAGAAAATTAAAGTAAATTTGTCTGGTACAGTTTTTAAATAAGCGCCGCCCTTGAATAAGCACCACACTTGTGGCATGAAAAATTAAATAAGTGCCGTGGTGCCTATGCAAGTCATTATGGTGAGTACATGGAAAATATTTTGAATAGATATTTAGTCGAGAACAGTCCTTGTATTTATCGTCTGCAGGATCAACTGTTTGATCAGTATAATCCATAGATATGCAACACTTTTTAAATATGCAGTTCCTATGAAAATATTGAACTGAACCATAGAAAAACAGTTTGTTTATTCCTCACCAATATTCTGTGGATATGAAGTTATTTGGAACTTTCCACCATTTTCAAGCTTCAACCCTGTAGCCCTTGATATTCTCTCTGCAAATATTGTTGAAAATTTACTCTCTCCTGGATAAAATGCTGTGCTATAACTCCACTTAAAATGAGGCTGTAATGTTTTTGAAAATGTCTCATTTATGCAGGTTGTTCCTTCTGTGAAATCGTTCAGAGAAACCTTAAATTTGAGCTTTGCTTCTTTTAAGTATTCACGGAAAGACTTGATACTGTCGAAGCAGATAATGGGTACCTGCTTGTTCAACTCAGACACATACTTGTCATGCACCATAGTGAGCCTGTCGCATTCCATATCGCTGAGGAAATTTTCAATCACGTAAGCACGGACACTACTTTTTGAATTACTGTGTGTAAGTGCCTTGAGTTTCAGCCCTTGATTGATTTCTTTTAGATCCTTCATTTGTAGTTCACTTTGAATAGAAAGCTCGAAATCTTTGAACTCATTAGGATTTTCATGAGCTTCTATAGAGAAAAAAATAAACAATAATTATTATAATTATATTTCAAATGGTAAATAAATTATAAGAATTGCTATAATAAATTAGCAAGAAATGAAGGATTTCTTATCCACAGGTCAAAGTTTAACCAGACATACCATATTTCCTTGAATGGGTGCCCAGACACTTTATTAAAATTTCTGCTAAAAGGAGGAGCTTATTCAACGGAGAGTGCTAAATCTTGGGGTGGGGACACTTAATGAATTTATTGAACAGATGATGCACAAGAAAGGACTCTGAGAGTATATGGAGAGAGAATGAACTGGAAAATAAATTTTCTTTTCTGTAATTGCTACAACTTTAACCTTAAAAAGTTATTATTATAGTGATACTAGAAACAGATTATATAACATATACCCCTACTATATTTAAGAAAGTGAGGGAGAAGGGTGGGTGCATATCTGAGGGGGGCACTTATCTGACAATATGGTCTAGGGGGAGGGTGCTTATTGGACAATATGGCCAAGGGGGCAAGTGCTAAGTTGTAAGGATACAACCCAGGGGGCAGGTGCTTATCAATAATATGGCCTAGAGGGTGGGTGCTTATCAAACAATATGGCCTAAGGGCTGAGATTTTATTTTACAATAGGGTCAAAGGGGGGGTGGGTGCTGTCACAGTGTTTTGGGTATCACTGAGTTTTGGGTAACCCAATACCTAAAAGACTGGTATTTTGGGTATCCCCAATGGAGATGACCAGAACCCTGAAAGTGAATCAAACAAGAGACTGTTACAAGTAACATGACATCCTCTTTTACTTGTCATGAACAAAAAATAATTGCTTATAGACATTAGAAAGTTGTCATCCAAACTTTATTCTTGCACTTGAGATTGTGATCGGTGAAGAAAAGTGTTCATTTGTTGTGAGGCATCTTGGAATGAGCGATAAGTCAGCAGTTTCAAGTGAATTGCTTTGTATGTAAATGTTGTAGATCAATTTTATCCTTGGTTCAAATTTTATTTTCCTTTGTTGTCAGTCATGTTAATGTATGATAATGAGTTTGAAACAAAGGAAAATAAAACTTGACCCAAGGACAAAAATGAACTACAACATAAACAACCGACGTGTATCCAAAACACCACTGTTTTGGGTATGGGGATACCCAAAACTCACGCACACATAAAACACTGTGACAGTACTTATTTAAAAATATGGCCTTAACAGAATGAGTTGTCATATCTTGGCACCAAAGCCAATCCTGTCAGTTGTAACTCATACTTAAGAGTCAAAGCCAGACGACTCCATTTATTACTGAAAATAATTCCCTTTTTCATTATTGGGCCATAACAATCAGTTCCTCAAAGAAAAAAAAATTGCATGATATTTTTGTTTGGATATGTATTTATATGAACTTATTTGTCTCCGTTATGGTTTGCTATCAAATTCTGTATATTTCCGCAACAGAAGAGCAATTCGATTTCGCATTGGATACTAAGCAGAAAAAATGACAGCAGTTATTGGCTCCTTTCATTTACTGTACAACAAACTGAAAACAGGCCAAAATGTTGAGATCTAATTACCCTACAACTTAGAGTATCTCAGTTATTCTAAAACGTTGAATTCTAAAAAAGAAGTCTTACCTGTCGATTTTTGTTTTTTGTCCTCACTTAGGTCATCCTTCGACTTTTTCACTTTTTTATTTTGATCGTCGTTCCTATCTTGTGAAACCTTTCCTTTGGGACCAGTTTTGGAGGAAGGATTGAAATACACAACAATTGCTCCAATTAATAAACAAAGCAAGATAATGATGAGACCAATTTTCCACCTCGGAGATATCCCCTCCTGGTTCTGAATATGTTTTTTCGAATATTTTTTGGCGGGCTGTCTGAGTTCGGCCCTCTCTGTGTGGCCTTTTTTCGCTACTTTTCTGTGAGCAGCTTTCGTCATTTTTAAAGAGAAGTTCGGTTTGAGCTTTTGAACCACAATTGGACCACTCTAAAAGACTAAGAAGCAAACAATCATTGTAGTACTCGAGAGGTGCAAACTCTCCATCTGCAAAGCTGTGTACATTATCGAATTGGAACCCAGAGCCCCAGGTTTTTACATGCTGTCACGCCACTAAATTTAAGTCACGCAATGTAAGCCAGCTGTCACGTATTTTTCTAACCTTTCATATACGTATTCTCGCCATAAGGGAAAAAACACAGGGTTAAGGTAAAGGTGAAGGGTAATATTAGATAAAGTCAAACCTTTACTATCGCGTAGATCTGATTTTGGTTTAGGAGAGCCAAATCTGTTCAACCAATGATCATTATTATATCAACCTAACATATGAAATAATTTAAGCCCACAGTAAAAGACAAACTTACAAAAGCTGTTCTATCGAAGGAACCTCAAGACATCTTTGCAGAACCAGCCATCTACATCTCTCCAAGTTTGTATTCGAAACGGAAACGGAAGCTTCTATGTTGCTGTGATGTTTTGATGCATTGTGGGTAATTGGTTTTTCACTTTCACTTGATTCGTGCATTTCGTCACATCTCTCGAATTCCCTCTGCCTGAAAATCGTACATTTCCTGCGTTTAGACTGAATTAGATGCGTAAACAAAATCATGGCCTCAAAAGTAAGTCATACACAATTCAATATTTTACGCTGATGAAGTATTTTTTACGAAAATTGGGGTTATCTCACAAGAGTTTATTGTTGGATTAACGACATTCATTCTAAATTTTAGAGCACTATTTCCAATTTTAAATTTTTGTTAGTGTAATAAACTTAATTGAGACGCTCTAAGTTGTATTTAATGTTAACTTAGATCCTTTCTCGGAAGTCTTCCATAAATGGAATTTAATCTTAGTACAGTGTGTACAAACTCAAGGTAAACTTAATTTTTATCAACTTCCACATACGATCAAGTCCTTCATTTTGCTTTCAAAATTGTAGAAACTTGTACGTTACGTTTTTGATAAAGAAGCTTATTTGTTCCACCTTATGATAAATTTCAGGATCAAAATACATTCAATCAAAGCACTTTACATTACATCTGTCATCTCAGGAGAACTTCCCTTATTTACAGCTACCAAATACTAATTATATGAATTTGGTTGAAAGAGAGGTTTACTTTTTTGTATAAGGTTCTCACAGGTTTTAAGTTTGGAAAATTTTGGGGATTATTCTTGATCCTTGAAACAAAGTTTTTCAGGGAAAAATACCCAGCAAAGTTAAGAGCCACAAATAATTCAGTTCCCCTGGGCAACTAAGCAATACCTTCATATCTTAAATGGAATTCAGAGACATTTAAAGTGTGCCTTAACTCATGAAGTGATAATAAATAGTTCCAGTTAAACACAAGATTCCCTTTTTTTTTAATACAACTACCAGAGCCTCAAAATTTTTGCTCTCGCAGCAAGATTTTACTTGAAAAATGTTTGAATTGCCTTGTTTAATGCAAAGAATAAACCCAAAGGATGACCTTAGGGTGCAATTTATTTTATGAACAATTCCTGAAGCACATGATTCTTATGTTTTTTTTTTTACTGAAGTTTAAACTTTTGAAACTAGGTCGTATTAACCAAAATTCCTTTTTTTTTCCAACAGGCTCTAAGAAGGACAAACCGTGCAGTTAAGTACTTTCCTAGTATAAGAGCAGTTGTCAATCAAATGGTTAGGAATGTTCAGCAAGGAGCATCATTAAGTACATCAAGGACAGATACTGCAGTTTCTGGAGATGGATCAGGTATGTTATGACTTTGTACCAATATGATGGCTCTTGAATTTAAAAATTGTCCTGAATATCTTAATTAATAAGTGACTGTAATGAATTGAAATCACTGTATAAGTCAGAGAACTGTTTTTTTGTTTGCCCGTATATATGGATTACATGAAAATTCTGAATAAAGAGACATTTTTTTGCAGGGAATTGGCCAGATGCCAGACTAGGACCATTTGCACCTAAGGATCCTCAATTCCCTCTGCCTGGTAATGTTGGTATTGACCTAACTCAGCTTCCACAACCAGCAAAAAAAGAATGTGGGACACAAAGGCAGACAATAGCAGAAGCGTTGTTAGAACTGGAATCAGATGATATCAGAAAAGCAGTTGTTATTGATAGTTATTCTAAAGATTTCGTCGAAAACTATGAGGAAGCAGTAGAAACAGAGGTAATCAATTCTGTTACTCTTTAGAACCATAGCAGTCTTCAGCCACAATCTTTTCAGCAAAATGTCTCAAGGTTTTTTTGTTCTTGATTTTAATTCCCAATAATCATGTAAAAGTAGCATAGTTTTGTCTGCCACTTTTACACCCTAACATCAGTATGTATAATCTCCATACTTTAACTTTTAACTTTAACTTTATTGAAAGAGGGAAGCACAATAACCTGTTACAGTTTTCTAACCTACGGCCCTCGACCCACCCATCCCACCCCAGGGGAGGACATCCATCACACAATAATCTCATGCATGGGAAATTAATGTCTCCTACCCCTAACCCTGCAGGAGACAGGACCTCCATCAAGTTATTCGTCCTTATCCGAGAAGACTAGAATATCTAACCATTTCATGATGTTATAGAAAGGTAGCATATTCCTCTCAATTATTTTAAGACCTTAAGTGTTGGTCTGGCCAGGGCTTGAACCCTCAACCTCCCGCATAACAGGCCAGCACTCTCTTCATAATACTGTTCTGTAGGCATCTACTAAGGTGCTGACAAGGAGAATTTGTTTGACAATCAAGATGTTCTTTAGTTGATAATGATTTCCCTTCCTCTATTTACTCTTAGTATGTGTTTCAGGGGTGATATTAAAAAGAGAAGTTATATTGGGGTCACTCTTAGGGGTCAAAGGTTAAGCGGCTTGGGCTTACACTCCCACAGAGTACCTTTATAATTACAGCATTGTATTTAACTTTACTCTTTTTCACTTTCAAACTTATTTTCTTCATTTAGAATGACAGTTCATTGGGTTCAGTAGAATGCAGTGTACAAGAGTGCCCTTCTTTCCTTCATCAAAGCTTTATGGAGTTGTTTCCTGGCATTGGAATACAGATTGGTCAACTAACAGTTGTCAGCATTAGTCAGCATACTAGAAATGATATGAGTGCATGGTCACCAGATGTAGAAGAAGAACGAGAAAGCCTTATGGCTAGTGTAAGATGAAATTTTTCACGAAGTAACCACAGCAGTTTGCTACAACTAGGCAGACAGAAATAAAAACAAAATGTGAAGTTTATAATGATCATCATTCACTTTTTCTATGTTCTTTCCTTGTTGTAGTTTGTAGAAAGTGCAAGAGAAATATGCAATAGTCTCTTAGCAGCTGGTTACTGGGCAGACTTTATAGACCCATCATCAGGAACAGCAGTAAGTTGATCCTCACTGTAACTTTCATCAGTTATTTTTTTACCAGTAGACATTTAATCTTGTATTCTTCTCTATCCAAGAACTATAAAAACAGTGATGGTTTTAGGAGTAAGTTTCCAAAGAAACTATTGGGGGGGGGGGGTGGTGAGGGTATTAAAAGATAAATTGGTTTTATCAACTGAGTTTACAATGTAATTTGGCCACCATAAAGAGTTTATAAAGCTGACCTTTCAAGCATTAGCCGTTCATCAGAGTGTCCTCTACTCTAATGAAGGGCTAAATTATGCTTGAACATCACTTTTAGTGGTGTTGTTAGGATGCTTGTGGCCAAGTTCAGATTTAGCAGATAAACTTCTTTTTTTTTGTAGTAGAGAGTTTAATTCCTTGATTATACTTGTAAACAGCAAGCTGGTTTGTCCCCTATATGTCAGTTCGAATTTCAAATCATCTGATGAGACATTTGAATATTTTCTTTTCTCTGGTTATTAGAGTGGAAGGTTGGTTAAATGTAGGTAACAACATGATTCCTAGTGCAGTTTGGTTTCATGATAAGCACAAGTAAATGTTTGAAAGATGACAAAAATGCACAAGCCTGTAGTGGGAGTACAATTTGTTCATATTATTACTTTGTAATAATTTGCAGGAGAAAAGCATTGCAGAAAGCAAAGACAGATAGTAGGTTATGTTGCTTCCACCTTGGATGAACATCTGTCATTTGCTTTTGTGGAATATCTATGACTATTTCCTTTCTCTTTTTACTCCACAGTTTTTTGGACCACACACAAATAGCACTTTGTTTGAAACAGATGAACGTTATAACCATTTAGGCTTCAATGTGACAGATCTTGGCTGCTGTAAAGTTATTTCACATCGTGTTTGGGGATCTTTCGCATTTGTAGGAACTATATTTACTAATGCACCCGCAAACTCAGATATACTTGGTAATAGTCTTGAACAAACAAAGTCTTCAGCATAGAAGAAAAGGACGGTGGCGATTCATCATCCTGGGTGAAAAGACAGATACTATTATAATAACTATTTTAACTAAAAGATGGAAGATCCTTATTGTTGGTGCTAAAGACCAAGGCTTATTTCTCTTTAAATTATAAAGAAATGATACTATTTCAGTGCAAGAATGTAGGTCACTTCTCTCTGTGTAAATTGTCATTTTTGTGATGATTGACATACATGCAGAGTGACAGAGTTTTACTTGAAAAATGTATTCAAGCTGGTAATGTTGAGGTTATATTTTTCACATAAAATGTGAAAAGAAAAATTTGTCCTTTCTTGAAGATTAGACATATGTTTCTCCCAGAAACTGCATTATTAGCTGTTACTGCTAATTTTAAATTCTTTATTAAGTTTATTCCACCATAGACAGACAAGAGTTATCAATGTATAACATAGTTGAAATACTTGCAGTACAACCTGTAGTATTTTTTTAACTTTCTCATTCGAAATATCTAAATCTAAAATCTTGTGCATTTTTCTCATCCATTTCTTTGTTGACTATTCTAGAGAATTTGTTTCTTTATCCAGAAATTCTCCTTAGGTGTAAATGTTCTTAATTCTCGTTACTGGCCTATTTAAGGCTTCCTAAACTGGACATATTGTTGGGATCTCAACCACTGGAAGTGACTTTATTTAACAGTTGTTTGTAAGGCAAAATAGAGGTAATATTTATCTATCAGTTATGTTGTTTAGTGAAAATTGTTTGAATAGTATGACAAAGATTTGCAACACTTCTCAGTCAAACGAAATCCATCATCTAAAGTGGTAGATGCAGAAAACTTAGAGTAACAAGGCGGAATTGTAGTGAAAGCTCAACCTTACTTTATTAAACCTTACTAGAATAACCTTACAATACAAGAAGACAAAAACATATAATATCTCAGATAAAAACAGTGTTTGTGTATAGTATCCTCACTCCTTAGCCTTTAACTATCAAGATGTGCTTGTTAATTCTCCCCTCTAGCTTCTATATATTTCCTTGTAAACTAGTTATGAGAATTTGGTGTTAGATCAGGATAACTTTTACCTGATAAGTTTGAGTATTCTCATCACCAGTTTGCTGGATAATGTATGCATGTTATAGGGAGAAATTGTATGTTAATCACCATTGGGAGTTAGAGGGTTAAAACAAATTTATAATGTTGTACATAATCCCTTTGTCTACAACTTGTTTTTCAAACTTATGTTTGCCTTAATTCGTCTAAGTTTTGAAGATTCAACTGTGTTAATCTAGGTTTTATTATACACGTAGCATGCAGTTTGAATACTAAAATCTTCAAATCCTTATATCTTGAGAGAATGACACAAGTGTAACTAGGGAGGGGAGGTAGTGGGACAGAGTCTCCTAAATATTTCTCAAACATGAGTTTCAAAGTAGAGGATAGCATTTCTCAATAATGGTCCAGAATAAAAGGTTATTTCCATCATTTTTATGCCTAGTGTTTTGATTTATCAAGGTAGCAGGAAATAACTCAGTTTTGAAGGTAACACTTTTTAAGGGCCAGGAACATAAATTTTTGAATGGTAAACCTTGTTCCATGAGAATGACAGAACTACTTGCATTGATGTTCATTAATTGCCAAACAGTGATGTCGAAGTAATACATTGTTTGGTCTATAATAATTTATTAATTCTGAGTCATTTTCTATGGTTAGGATTCACCTTAAAATCCCAGAAAAAAATTGCTAAAAAGTACAATCGTTAATTCAAAAATAAGTTATTTATATCGCGGGACAACTTGGATGAGTCTCCTCAGGTGAATTATAAATAATTTGGATATATCAACAAAGTTGAAATAGTAAATTGGCCACTGTAATGATTACAAAAGCTGACGTTTCGAGCGTTAGCCCTTTGTTGATATATCCAAATTATTTCGTTACTCCCACCGACGCAGCCCCAAACAGTTTCTTTCGAAACTAGCAGCCTTTATTCATTTGAATTATAAATACCCTTGATAAGTACCCTAGGTTATCCTCGTGTTGAAAGTATGGGAAAACTATTCTTCGGCAAAAAGATTATTGAGTGATACTGGGTTCTAATATCCGGGTAAGCGAATCTCAGCCGAGTAACTAAATCACCATAAATTGTTTGCTGAAGTTTGACGAAAGGTGTTGCACAAATTTTCGGACGCGAACTATTTTCTTCCTCAGCTTTTAACATTCCTTCTACTCAGGTTGTGTTAGATAAATCCGACGAAGAAGATGGCTGCCAGAGCAAAGACGAAAAAGACCACAAAAAAGCGAGCTCATCGAGCCACTTCAAATGTATTCGCTATGTTCGATCAAAACCAAATTCAAGAATTTAAAGAGGCCTTTAACATGATTGATCAAAACCACGACGGCTTCGTCGATAAAGAAGATTTACACGACATGCTTGCGTCGTTGGGTAAAGATCCAACCGACGAATACTTGGAAGAAATGATAAAAATGTCGCCAGGTCCTATCAACTTCACCATGTTCCTAACACTGTTTGGTGAAAAACTGAACGGGACAGATCCTGAAGATGTAATAAGGAATGCGTTTGCCTGTTTTGATGATGAAGGTACCGGCAAAGTGCATGAAGATGTTCTGAAAGAAGCTCTAACCACCATGGGAGATAGATTTACCGAGGATCAAGTTGATGATATTCTACGTGACGCACCTATCGATAAAGATGGATACCTGGAGTATAATCAGTTTACTCATATCCTAAAACACGGTAAAAAGGACGAAAACGATTAACTGATTACAATTCCTTATAGGAGACTTTGCATTACACTTAGACCAGTCTTTTGGTTAGCAGTTAGTATAACTCTCATTTCATGATTTGCAATTTTGTGTATTAATTACGGGGTTAAAAATTATTTATGCATGGCCATTCAAGGTATGATATCTGCGCTGAATGTTTATTTCCCATACTATTCAAACAATTAATCGAAACTTGAAATGGTTTGGTAAACAATGGGCTGGTTTTCTTTCATATCCATGCGGTATAGCCTAGAAAATTGAGCTGTTAAGCTTGTACAATAAACAGTGTGTTATTTTAAACTAATTAAAATGTGATGGAATTTCTGTCGTTGTAGCTTGAAAATAATGGTTTTCTTGGGTACCTTCCATATCTTTTGTCTTGCTCAAGTTGAAAAGAAGTGGATTCACTTCTGAAAATTTTTATTTTTTATGAACAATTTTAAACTTCTGTGCTCATTATCAACTGCTTTCAAAACGTTTTAAGGAATTGATAAATGTTGTGCGATGGATGGGTTAAGTTTGAACATTCATTTTACCCTTTGACCCTAAGTGTGACTAGCATGTAATTTGTCCCTATAATATCCATGCATATTCTACAAAACAGTTATTGGGAAAACTTCAACTTATCAGTTAGAAAATTTTATCTTGATCTTATTCCAAATTCTAATGACTAATATACAAGGAAATGTGTAGCAGCAAGAGGGGAGGAGTAACAAGCAGATCTTGGGAGTAGGAGGGTTTACCCCTGAACCCCTAAGATATACCAGCATCTAATTTCTCCTTACAATATCACCCCTGAATTATGAATTTAGGTCGCAAGGATAAAAGAAATAATCACCACCACCCTATGGAGCTCTTGATTATTAAACAAATTCTCCTTGTCAGCACCTTAAGAAATTTTTAGAAAACAGTATGGAGAATATGCATGTTGGTGGAGATATGTCAGTGCCTTTCTTCTATGGTTTTGCACACAGCCCTCACTAAAACTGTGGTTTCCAAGTAGTGATTAAGCATTTTAGTTCTAAACCCTACTGGTATAATTTGTTTTCTTTAACATTCATCTTGAAGCAATAGTTTTCCATGAATAATTATCTATTTGGAATTTGTGGATCAAAGGCAGTTTCAATTTGATCCAGTTGAGTGTGGATAATGTTAAATTCAGTCAAACCTTCAGCGCATGGTGCCAGAAACCATGAAGGAGATGGGAACAGTGGTGTTAGCATGAAGTTGGCATTGGCTTGGTAACAACATACGGTCAACTCAATTTTGGAAATAAAACCATTTGTGCTGTTAATCCACCATGCGAATCTTCCCGTATTTCAAAAGAGGATCATAAAATACATATTTTAGATTGCTCTGGCTGAAGGTAACTTCCGGTATTTGAACCGGAAGTGACTTCATGTATTACGTGCTACGGGAAAGTGAAGGCATGTGGCTTCGTGTTTCACTTTAGCAAATTTCCTTAGGGAGGAGCGTCAACTACTAATCGCAAAGACTGTTTCTTACACTGCTTCTGATTTTGATTGCCGCTCCAATTTTGCCCGTGGTGAAGCTTCAGCTACAAGATGGCTTCTAGAAAGACCAAAAAGACGACAAAAAAGCGGGCTCACCGAGCCACTTCGAACGTGTTTGCTATGTTCGACCAAAACCAGATACAGGAATTTAAAGAGGCCTTCAACATGATCGACCAAAACAGTGATGGTTTCGTCGATAAAGAAGATTTACACGACATGCTGGCTTCCCTGGGTAAAGATCCTTCCGATGAATATTTGGAAGAGATGGTGAAAATGTCGCCTGGTCCTATCAACTTTACCATGTTTCTAACGCTGTTTGGTGAAAAACTGAACGGGACAGATCCTGAAGATGTAATAAATAATGCATTTGCCTGTTTTGATGACGATGGTAACGGTAAAGTCCACGAAGATGCATTGAAAGAGGCTTTAACTACTATGGGAGACAGATTTACCGAGGATCAAGTTGATGATGTGCTTCGTGACGCGCCAATCGACAAAGATGGATACCTGGATTTCGTAAAGTTCACTCACATCTTAAAACACGGAAAAGATGATAACGACTAAGACTATAGAAGTTGCCATGAAAATATCTTAGATTAGTTAAGAAATTTTTTTATGGTTCTGTTCTTGTTTACTGAGATGTGTAAGATAAAAAATCACTAAATGAAGATTTTATGTGTGATGTAGGTAGCTGGTTTGTGGATTTTATATTGTTAGCCATGTAAGGTCATATTGCCCATGGAATGTCTGGCATGGAATGTACTGAATTGGAACGAATTTTTACTTATCAGAATTTATATGAAAGGAGAAATTAATAGTAACATTTTTAAAGGTATTTTATTGTAAGTAATTTTTAGTCACAATTTATGTTGGTAAATTTCACTTCGTATATCAATGGAAGTCCATGTGAATCTCTTTGTTACTTCCCAGTGCTTGATTCAAAGGAATAGTAAGATTTTTAAAGGCCTCAAAATGCTATTTTGTGAATAAAGAATTAACAGGAATTAAAGTTGTAGTTATACTGTTTTGGTTGTTGTAGTTTATTGCTAAGCAGAATCCTCTTGCTTATTGTGACTCACATTTCAAGGTAAAGTATATTTCCTTGTTAAACAGAGACGAGAAGGTAGCACAGCTAAAGTCATATCATAGTTAATAGAGAGGACTCTATTAACTATGGTCATATCAAGATAACAAGCTCTCATCTGAAACCAAAATTCTTCCAAGAACAAGCATGTGTATTACATTTATTTTAATTTGAGACTTAAAGAATTAAAAATTTACTCATCTTGAAAAGGGGTTTGGTGTAACAGCAACAAAAAATGTGTTTTCTGAAAAAAAATTTGGACCTCCACTTTAAAAAAAATTCTGTTTTCCCCTGATCATTGATAGAAGTAACATAAACAGCACTGGGAAGGGTGACAACAAGCCTCCTAGCATGGTTAAGTAAATGAATTATTTTAGTGTACTTGGAGAACTTTGATATTGTCATGAGATATTAAGTCAATTTTGATTTTCAGAAGTTTCTTAAAGATGTAGGTAAAAGATGCTTTGTGTTTTCCTTTGTGATAATAATTTATTTACTTTTAATGGCTGAAGGGAAGGACTTCCTCCTCATTCTTGTCATGCACAGCTGGATAGCCTAGACTGTTACCTCCATAATATATGATTAATGACGAGTATCACCTACACTGTGTCAGTGGACACAATGGATAAAAAAGTATGAAAATTCAAAACATTCTTTTAATTGAAAGTTATTTTGGTAGATTTGGATTTCTCTTTCAGTTCCTTTGTGATCTGTAAATCCGTCTCCATATAGTCAACCAAAAGCATCTGATTCAACCTGCATTCTACCTCTCAGTCCACAGCAATTTTGGACCTTCAGGCAATTGTTGAGCTAGTTCCTTGAATTGCTTGGGTCAGGTCTTTGTCTATGATCCGTGTGTAAGTCTAGGGTGATTTTTTGGGCTGATTTTTCGGTCACAAAGGGTCGACTTATACACGGATAAATACGGTAGCTACACTACAAATGGGTCCAATATTAATGTAACAGACAATGAATTGGCAGACTGATCAACAAGTTCCTGAGAGAAAGCAACGATTCAGTCTCGTAACTGGATTTGATTAGCTACCATCCCCACCCCACGGTGGTTTGAATTCCGTAGGAGCCACCCCTCCCCGTCAATTCCCACGATTCCCATGATTCCCGGAAGCGTCGTGTCCGATTAAAATCTTTTTGTACCTCTAGTTATAAGCATCGAAATTTTGGGATGATTTCAGAGCAAAAACTTCTATTTCGAACAGACAGCACGTCAAATAGCATGTAGAGCTAAGGATTGTGGAGAACCGAGGACAACTTTGGGAATCGTTATGTCGAGTATACTCAGTCGTATTTACAACAGAAAATCAGTAATTGTCTTCGGCGTGGTAGTGACTACGTACTTGGTTTATCGCTACTATAAGAGTAGAAGGAGGAGAGATACTTTCGCAGACGAAGACGCATTCCACAGGGAAATAAGGAGAAGAAGGGTCGAAAAACTCGTGGAATTACGGGATAAACTGGTAGGTGAAACTTAAGGGCTTTCCCCACAGTCACGAATTAGTACATGTGAGTAAGTGATTTCTTGTTTGACCGTGCATAATTAGTAAAGCTATGGTTTGACCGAAAATCAATATCATATTTTAAAGTGCCTGGGGACTTTCTTAGTTATGAATCATTCTCGATTGAGGGTTTTGTCACTTCAGTTAAAAATTGGTTTGTCGATTAAGTAAGCTCCGTATTAATTGTGATATTTCTCAAGGTAATTACATACCAGTTGTCTGGAGCTATGCAACCCTTTCAAGTGTACCATGGGATATCTCAGTAGCTGCTTGTTTATTCTTGGTGTAGTAATAACACACACACAACAAGTGAGATATTTCATGGTGAAGCACATGAAGGAGTTATTTACACCCTGCTCTTGAAAAGTGATGGCAACACACACCCTAGACTTTGAACTGGCTTCTTATTGTCTGGAATCTTGGCAACATTTCCAAAACTCTTTTAGAATGTTTATTTTCCTGACATTTGATGTGAAGAATGCATACCAGATAAAGTTATCCTTGTGAAACACCGGGAAAGAGAAGTTAGAAACTGATTATGGCTACTGTAAAATTTCAGCAGGAGCAAGATTGAAAGAAAGAAAGTCTTAAGCAGTCTAAACAACAAACGTGTCTAGTTACAATGATAAGGTTGAGATCGGACGTCAGCATTATCAGGTGCCTCTGGCAGCCGCTTCAGTCCATGTAACAATCTCACCTTCCCTCCTATCCCACCCAGGGGAGGACATCCATCACACAGTAATCTCGTGCATGGGAAATTAACCTCTCCTACCCCTAACCCTGCAGGAGATGGGGCCTACGGTTTATTCATCCTTATCCGAGAAGACTAGAATGAACCGTTTCTTGATATTATAGAAAGGTAGCAAATTCTCCTCACTCATTTTAAGACCATGAGTATTGGATGAATCATTTCTTGATATTATAGAAAGGTAGCAAATTCTCCTCACTCATTTTAAGACCATGAGTATTGGTCCGGCCGGGGCTCAAACTCTCGACCTCCCGCACAACACAATCCGGCGCTCTAACCAATTGAGCTAACCGAGAAGCGGTTAAGTAAGCTCCGTATTAATTGTGATATTTCTCAAGGTAATTACATACCAGTTGTCTGTAGCTATGCAACCCTTTCAAGTGTACCATGGGATATCTCAGTAGCAGTGGACAATGAGAGTATTAGATATGATACTGTCATATGAACAAAAGCCTTCCTGTATTCTGATTGGGTGAATTTTGTTGAAGCTACTCTGCTCTGATATGATGAATATATGAAGTTCATATATTTTGCTATGCTCTGTTACAGAGATCTGTGTGAGGGGGCTAGATATTTCCCCACATGAACACAACAATAAATTTTCTTGAAAGATTGTGCCTTGCTCATTTCAGTAGTTGAACTAACCAGTTTCCTAGGAAGAGGAAATAAAATGTTTCTGGGAAGAACTTTATCTCAGGCTAAAGATGTCAAGAAATTCAAGGTATCTTATTCTTTCAAACAGGAGCAACTTCTTGGTTCATTAGACAACTTTCAACCAGAACTTCCTGATACTGAAGACGATGAGGTAAAAACTGCTGCCACAGTCATGTTTGTTTAATCTGTGAATTTATCATTCAAAACTGCTTCAGATTTATAACATTCTTTTAATTTTTCTGGTCAAATATCTTTTCACATTTATAGTTTGAGTTTGATTTGTTTAACCCCTTTCACTCATAAATCTCATTTGATGTAATAGTAAATTTCCTTATTGTCTGCCACACAATTGCTAAGGTTGTAGTTGGGAGAATTTGTCATGCTACTGTATTTTCTATTTTTCCCTATTTTAGAAAGTGTTATTTAATCAGCTGCAACTTTGTACTTTTAGGAAATTATGTAATATATAAATTTAGCCAAGCCTAAAACCAAAGCTAGCATTTTTTTTCCCACACGTCTCAAGGGCACAACACCTTGCCCTGGCCAGGACTAGAGCCCGGGTTGTTTGACTTAGAGGCCAGTGCATTGACCACTGGACTACTGAACAAAGCCATGGTGTTGGCATGCCTGTGGTACAGTTGACTGCAAATGCTAAAAGTAGCACCTTGTACGGACGCCCATAGAGTCACAAGTCCAAATTTTTTAGGCTTGAAGAGTTACTACTACCATTTTTTATAGTTAAGGGGCTATGCTCTGTGAGCTCCACTTTTATTTTAATGATTGTTAGTAACCTATTTGAGTTTTTACCCATTCATATAACAAAATTTCTCCTGTGTAGCAATTCTTTGCATTTCCACTAGCAAGTCAAGAAAGCTTGATATGCATTGCCTATTACAACAAAATTGTACAATGAAGAGCAGAATCTTTATTATAAATTGTTTTTTACCCTCTTCTAGTGCATTGTGTGCAACAGTGCCAAGGCCATCATTCAAACTTATCCTTGCAAACACAGAGTTCTTTGTCGCCGTTGTTTTGTCAGAACACTGCAGGTGGCTGTAAATGACCTCAATCTTCCCTTAAAGTGTGTGGTCTGTCGTACAAGGATTCAAACATTGGACAGAGATCGTCATGAAGGAACTACACCTTTGGAACTGTTAGCTTAAAATATTTTGTTCTAAATTTGTGTGAGTCAGAATTATTTGTTCATAATTTTTGTAAAGGAAAATTACTAGATATCCTTGTCCAACAAGCTGGTAGATTTTTGTTTCTTCAAAATGTTTAGGAGAAGGTTTCTATAACTTCTAATAAGTGACTGCACATTGTACAAAGTTGTAGGGTAGGTCACTTATTCCCTAAATATCATTGAAAAGTAGGCAATTTGTTTAGTTACTTTTAGACTTTTGTGCAATTTCAATTAAAAAAGTAATTAGTAGTTTTCAATGGTTGTCATTTTCACAGCTCTGGATGAAAAAACAGAGTGGAACTGCAGAAACCTCTCACTGCTTTTGTCACTCCTTTTCATGGCAATCCTACTCAGTGCCTCAAACTGCATGCCAAATTGCAAGCAACTTGGGCCAATATTTGTTGTGCATCCCTTTCTTTTAAATCTTAGGTCAGAGGCATGGATTATGAAAAATTTTCAGGTATTTGTGGCCCTTTCTTGATTCTTTATTCTGTTTGGTTGTATGAATAACTGTTTTGACAGGAAAAAAAAACATACATGACAAGGAGAAGGCATTCACAAGATAGATTAACCATTAGGCTTTTTTATTGCATGTAAAAATTGTTATTTTGCCTTTGTGATAAAGACTCCAAATGCAAGATTGGATAAACGTGCGTAAAAAACAGCTACTTCACTAACCACCTTTTTGCAGTTAATGTTGTTGTTCTGCAGAGAATAGGTAAGAAATTCACAATCTTTAAGAGCTTTTCTTCAGCTAAAAATCATAGCTGTCACATCCAAACTTCTGTTAAGATCCCTATCTCCATCAAGATACTATTATAAACTATTACTTTACCATTATAGGTGGACCTTGAATGAGGAAAGCATTTATGTAATCTAACAAGAGAAGAAGTAAAATGTGAAAGCCGAGGCTAGAATAGAGTATAACTCTACTGCCATTTTTTGTATGCAATACTTATGCATGATTGTTATCATGTACTTGAGTGTACTTTTTCTTGAATTTATAATAAATATTGTTGTAATTTCGCATCTTGTTCAGTAGTTGTTGCTATACTAAATGTTCACAATCCACAATTTCAAGTCACCCCTGCTTATGGCCTGAAACTAGAGTCCTCAAAAGTAGTTAATTCCTGTAGCTGTAATTTTCCCACTTTGGTTATCTGTGTAGCCATGCATTCCCTCATTTGTAATGTTACTGAATAATGGGGATAACTGTGTAAAAAAAAAAAAACTGTGGTGCTGCATGGGGGGGGGGGGGGGGAAGATATTACACAGTTCTATCAACTCGGTTGATAAAGTAAATTGGCAACTATGAAGAGTTTTTCAAGCAGATGTTTCAGTGTTACCCCTTTGTCAGAGCTGCTTGACATAACTTTAAAGCCTTAGTTAAGTGGTTTTATACAGAAAAGCTCACACTTTATACTCGCCCTAACTAAGTGTCACAGTCAGTTGGCAAATTATTTTATTCTATAGACAAAGTACATAAGTGCATATGTAACCTATATTTTTCTATTCTTTGTATTTTGTAAGGGGACAAATGTCAATTGAGGCTCGCCCTGTATTTTTCTCCTGCCATTATATTTTTGTTTATTTATTGTGTGTCTCTGTTCGTGTATTTACTTGTAAATTGTACTTTTCAGTGGAAAATCTCAATAAACTAACCTAAACTGTGCCTCATGCTTCTCATTTGCTTCACTTTACAATTGTGAAAATTTTGTCTAACTGAATGTTAGAAATAATTTCCTATGATGGAAGTAAAATTAAGTACCTCATCACAACCAGCCTGTTTTACTAATACTGGAAGCCCAATGTCTTTTTTTAGGGTATCTTCAAGTCTTAACAATCTTCTTAGTCTGAAGTATCTCAATCCTTTGAGCTGAATGCACCAATTTTTTCCTCTGGAGCCGCACCCTTTCTATGGCTCTAATGGCTCTGCTTTTCCTCTTCCTGAATTGTTTGTACTTCCTTGCTGTCCTGCTGTTCCTAACACTTTGGTGTTAGATTAATCATTTTTGAGTTTCACTTCACCATCCAAAGCACCACCATCTCAATGTCCCTCCTAAGACTTCCTATATTCTACAACATCACAGCCCAAATATTTGCTGTTACTCTATTCATTCTTATTGGCATCACGAACAAGACTTGTATTCTCCATCTTTTCACTTTCTGTTCCTCCACCCTTTGATTCTTCCTCTGTGCTTTCTCTGCTTCTATTTCTTCTTTGTCTCTTGCTGGTTGCCATCTCTGAACTTTTGACCCTTTTTGAAGGCTCAGCAGGACTAGCTTTGGTTTCAGTCTTAATTTTACTTGCAGTTCTATTTGTTTTTTCTCTTGGACCTTTCTCTGGGTGTGTTTTCTGAACTGATGTTCTTGAGTCATCTTGATTTTCTTCCCAAGCCAGTTCCCAGTCTTTGTCACCAAACTGGACAGGGCTTTTGGATTTACCTGGAGCCTGGTAACTGAAGATCATAAAACAGAGAAATTCCTGAGATCACAGTCTCAAGTGCAACATCTGTAAAATTCCATTATTTTTAATCTGTAGAAATCATCCAGCCATCCATTGCCATAAAGTGATGACAAAATAAACATAAATCAGGCAAAGGAATATAGACTTCACAAAATTCTGGTGATATTACTAATTCCATGCCTTTATGTCAGATATCTTTATTAGCAGAAATAACCATCAGGATAAAGTAATCTTCTTTAGGTCTTTTTAATTACCTTTGTAATTAATTCTTCTACTCCAAAAATTCTCAACATCAGTTTCTTTTCATTCTGTCACACATTTCCTTTTAGCTTTTTTTTTGTTGAGAGTTTGGTTTTGATTAATGAAATGATTTATTTTCTTACATTCTCACCACCATTCTAATAGATACTGTATCAATGTTATAAATAAAGAGAGGCATGGTGGCCTCATGGCAGATTCATTGTTAGTGCACTAGACTTCAGATTGAGTGGTCCTGGTTCATGCCCTGGCCTGGGAAAATTGTGTTGTGTTCTTAGGCAAGACACTTTACCCTCACAGTGCCTCTCTTCACCCAGGTGTTTAAATGGGTACCGGCAAATTTAATGCTGGGGGGTAACCCTGCCATGGACTAGCATCCCATCCAGGGGGGAGTAGAAATACTCCTAGTCACTTCATACAACAGAAACTGCAGTTAGGCACTTCCCTGATGGGCCACTTGGTTCGCAAAGAGATTTATATAATTATATATTAAATATATATTGGTCACTCCTGAGAATGGACCAGCTAAACCTCATTACCAACCACTGACAACTTACCCTGGCTGAGATGCATCTAAAGGAATTTTGGACAGAGTAATACTGATGGATGGAATCTTTCTTGTCACTTGCAGTCTGTAGATACAAATCCCAACAAGTTGCTTTTGTTAAATGTGATGTCTAAACTTCGACTTAATGACAAAAAGCCTGATCAAACCCAAATAACAGTCTGTAGTGAAGTCAGATGATGCAAAGTTGTTTTCTTCAGTATAATACAAATGTTTTTCCTGCAACTCTCAATGATCAGTGGGCCAATTCTTCATACTGTTCTCCATACATTTCTAAAGGCGCTGACAAGGAGAATTTATCTAACAATCCAGGACTTCCCTAGTTGGTGATCGTTTCCTTTATTCTCATGACCTAAATGTGTGATTCAGGGGTAAGAATGTCTGGAGAAATTACTAGATAATAGTCCCTCTTAGGGTTGGAAGGGTTAAAAGGAAAACAGTGACCTATGGTTCTCAATTACTTGTAAGAGATTCCTGTTGAACTTATGTAATGAGAAAAGAGGTTAATACTCACTTATCAAGATGATCCTCCTTGGACTCCCATGTATCTTGAATTCTGGTCAGAGAAAAATGGATGATCATTAGTGGGGCTCAACACTAACTTCTCAACTTACTTGCCAAGTGGCAACTTAGATGTTATGACAATTTCAGTTTGTTTTACTAGCCAAACTCGCTGGTGGAAATAAAAAACCACTAGCCAAAACTGAATTTCTACTAGCTGGTCTGTGGCTAGTTGGCTTAACGGTTAGTGTCAAGCCCTGGTTAGTCATATCAGGACATCAAGGAAGAATACTAGGAAAAGCCTTGCTCCCTGTACACTTACCTGGAATAGAACAACTTGTTTACCTGGTGTAAACCCTGAGATGAAAATAACAATTATATCAGAAATAATGAAATAAATTCTCAGAAAACAAATGACCAGTATCTATATTTCAGTAAAGGTTATAATACAAAGTCACACGACAAGACAAAGCTAAGGCATTTCTCTTAGAAATGCTTACACTTAGGAGAAGAAAAGGTGATAAGAAATACCAATTCATGTCATGGTGCAGTTTGCTTTAACTTAATTATCCTTGTTTCGTAAAATATCAGTTAAGGCTCAGGAAATTATTTCAGATATTAGCATGAAAGAGATAGAGCTGGAGAAAATGTTTGTTGTAAATTAGACAACACATTCATATATAGCAGCATCATAGAGCCTATACCTAACTTACCTTTGACTTTCTTTTTATAATTTCAGCACATGTAATGGTTTTGGTCACAGTGGGTCCTGATCCAATTAATACTACTTTCTCCCCCTTCTTGTTCTTTGTTTAAAAAGTAAGAAAAGACAGAAATGTAGTTTAAAATAAAGGGGTTCTATGTATGTTAATATCAAGTCATCAGTTAGCATTAGAGGCTTTTCATAGCACCACATCTATAACAGGGCCCAGAGTTGTGATTAGGGGGAAAGAACTCTTACATGTACTCTTTTCCAAGGTTGTTGAAAAGACACAGAGAATACCTAACAAGGCAAAAAACACTTTGAGGGAAACAACTCATCTTCCGTCCTTTCCCTTGCACAAGTGTATTAATTTTAGTGTATTACCCCTGAGAAAGGAGATGTCAGCTAATTTAACCCTTTAGCTCTCATGAGTGATTACCATGTAACTTCTCCTTAAGATATCCAGACACCATCCAGTAAAAAGGTAATGAGAATGCTCAAACTATTCAAGTAGAGGTTGCTATCTTGATCAAAGACAAAATTGCAATGTGCAGCTGCTAGAGGGGAGAATCAACAATCAAAATCACACCATGGTAGTGTTAAGGTTGACGTAAATCCTTTGTTTTGTTGCAATGAACAAACACCAACACTCAGGAAAATCTTAGTCCACGTTGTTGTCCTAGAGTACCAAATCAACCTTTTAAATTTCGGCAAGAGTACCATATAACCCCATACATTAATTATGCATTCAGACTAATAGACTTTGTTTTTAAAGTTTTGTCGTGAAAGACAAAGAAGTGGAATGCATAATTAATGTATGGGGTTATATGGTACTCTTTCCTTAAATTTCAGTTCAATACCTGCAGTAGTCTGAAGGCCTGCGATATGATGTTCCTTATCTTGCTGCCACTTTTGACGTGAATATCACATGTTTCCTTCTCCTCCTTGCTTTCAGAGGAGTGACTGCTGACTTTTGCGTAGTGCTCCATCTGCTAGGTCCTCCCTATTCCCCAATAAGCTAGACGACTATCATTCGCAAAACTAGAGCTTGAACTTCCCAAGTTAAACCCAAGTTTGGAAAATCGCGGGCGCTCGATAACTAATAAAATCAGATGGTGTATGAATACGCAGAAAGTCCCCATCATCCGGGTATTTCTTTGTTCGAAACTACGTTGCATTGTGGGTAATTACGGTGTGCAATCGTAAAACAAGATGGCCACTTTAGCTAAAGCCCCGACGACTCATGAAGGTAAATATGTCTCCTTTACACTCCGAGAAACTGTACCACGCTAGTTTTATCTATCGCTTGAGTAGCTGAGATCCATTTTTTCTTTTAGAAATCGAGTGGCAAATTCAGCAGCTGCAAGCTCAACGATCGAATTTGCCCAAAGTTGACATAGGTGAAAAGGTAAGCTTTTCATGGCGTATGTCGTACGTACTCTTTCACCCGCCTCTAATTTCGACTGATTTATACGAAGAAATGCATCTTTCAGCGTCCTTTTTGCCTTCTACTTTGTTTGAGTGTAGTTATCAGAAGCTTTTTCAGCTTCACCATCATAAAGTACCTTAAATTGTATGACAGAACATAATTCAAGTTGGTAATTTATATGCATTTGTTTGTTATGCACCCTTTAGGTTGGTTTAGCTTCTGTTGGTGAAGGAGGATATGATGTCGACATTTATGGTGCAGGCGGTGACAGGTCAGTTTCCCTTAATTTCTTTCGAAAATTACTCTTGTATTTGGCAAAAATTACCAGCGACTAACTAAACTTTTTCAAAATTGTAATTGCAATAATCACCGAATACATTTTTTATCATATGAGACCTAATTTTTCTTCGTTCTGCTAAATGATAAATTGAAGTTTAAAATAAAGAGCAATTACTCAGTGGTTGCTCCTGGGAGCAAATACTGTGATAGGTTTAGATCCTTTTATGCTGTCGGATATATATAATTATTCCCTCTGTGTATTGGTATTCATTTCAGGTTTGAAGGCTATTCAGTCGATATTGCCCCAAATGAACAAGAAGAGGTGAGCATCACTAAATTTAGTATCAATCATGCAATTATACCAAGAAAGTGTAACTACCTGTTTTCAACCCGGAAGTTGATCTGTACCCATGTAATACTTAGACCTTTGGGTAGTTGAGTGGTTTGCAATGGTGATAATTGTCTCGGCAGAAAACAACAAATTTATTAGCATTGGTAAAAGGAGTCAGTAGAGTCCAATTTGGTCTGTTATTATACTAGGCTGGGTTGTTTAAATAATTTGGATATATCAACAAAGTTGAAATGGTAAATTGGCCACCGTAACGACTACGAAAGGTGACGTTTCGAGCGTTAGCCCTTCGTCGGAGCGAATAGAGGAATTGTGGGTTGTGTGTGCTTTTAAAGGCAGAAAATGGAGCTACGTTATTGGTGGGAAACCAATAACGTAGTTATCCAACCAATAATGTAGCTCCATTTTCTGCCTTTAAAAGCACACACAACCCACAATTCCTCTATTCGCTCTGACGAAGGGCTAACGCTCGAAACAACAGCTTTTGTAATCATTACGGTGGCCAATTTACCATTTCAACTTTGTTGATATATTTTGTTACCCCCACTGACGCAGCCTCAAACAGTTTCTTTAGAAACTATCAGCCTTTATGGTTTGTTTAAAGCTGGGTTAAGGTAACCCAGGGTTGATGTGATATCAGATCTCAGATCTGAAAGCCTTAAAAGAAAATTCAGTACAATTCGTTTTGTTTACAATTGGAGATTAGCTGTTCTTAAAAGAACACAGAAAATTCTAAGAAGGCTTTTTGAACAAAGGTGTAAAGAAACCCAGATTAAAATTTAACCTTGGTTAGCATTAATCAGCCTTGCAACAACTGGGCCTAGGTGATTAAAAAGATGTTAGTTGTTAATTATGAGTATGATTGCAGACAGAATTAGATGACAACAAGTCCCTTGACCAATTATAATTACTCAACTCAGCAAAATGCACAAAAACAGTGCACGCATGATGCTTGCCATCCACTAAGAGAAGTTATAATGTGCACGCTGTCAAGTACATGCATGATACTTGGACTGTCCTATCAGTACACAAAAATTGGGCTCGCGATAATCAATCACATTTGGGAATTTTTGTTTCAATTTTGATTAATGTTGAAATGATATACATTGCAATTCACATAAGTTCTTTCCCTCATGCATTGGTGATAAGTTTTCTAGGTTTGTTTGCAAGAAGATAGATCTATCTGTATGAGAGCCAGCTTTTGTTAAAATCATATGAGAGCTTATTCCCCCATAGTCCCATAGGTATGTTGTACTCATCCCTTTGCAATCACAGGTACTGTTTACATCTGTTTTTTTCGCAGTTTGAAGTATCTTTTGTTTGTTCATGACAGGATGATGATGATTACTCTACCACTATTATGCATCCTTCAAGGAACACTTATACAGCCCCCACAGCACTTTTGAATGATATAGCCCAGTCTTCTGAGAATGTAAGTGCACCTCAGCAATGTTTGCCACTTGGCTCAAATCTTTTGTTAAATTTACAATTAAAGATTCATTCAAATAGTACAATGAATAATAGAAGAGTTACACTCAATTGCACTGTACGATAGAGGTGTATTAAAAACAGCAACAACTATAGAGTAGTGAAATACGGTATCAAATTAACAGGGGTTTCATTAAGGGCTGGGCACCAGGCAAATTGACCATTTTTGAGGAAGATTTTGCTCACCTGGTTTGACCATATAGAGGAAAGTTTTTGTGATAAAGAAGTTCAGTTCAAAAAGTTTTGCCCATCTGTGAAAATTGGTTGCCCTCCTGTTAAAAATGTTAATGAAACCCCTGAATTAACCCTTCAACCATTCAGTGGGACTAGCATCAAACTCAAGGAATCAAACATCAAGGTGACAAGAACATAGGAAATGATCATCAAGTTAAAAGAAAATCATGTTTGTTTATCAAATTCTCATTGTCAGTACCTAAGGAAATATATATAGAGAACAGTATGGAGAATATGCATTCTGATGTTAAGGTGTAAAGGGTGAAAGGGAAGTGAGTTTGATAAAAAAAAAAGAATAACAGGTTCTTTTATCTTCATCGAGTACAGGTGGATCCATTTGCACAGCACAGACAGCAAACCATCGCTGAGCGTGAAGATGAATACAGAGCAAGGAGAAGGCAGATGGTGATATCACCACCAAGGCATGATCCTTTTGCAAATGGTAGGTGTCATAGATTGATGGACTTTTATTAATTATTCTTTATACTAGTGTTTCTCTTATGTGTGTTAAATATGGAACAAAATAATCATGAAGGAAGGGAACTGAGGTTGGAATTAACAATTTGTCCACAACGACGATGGTCACATAATTTTTATTAAGTGTAAGATGAGAAAAAAAATGATCACTTTTTGGGACTCATTCCAACAACCAGCTGCAACCTTGTCTTGAATTGACTTGGAAATGTTTTCTCAGTGAACAAAATTAGCTTGACTGGTAATCAAGTTCAGTTTTATTTATTGACTGATTTACTTCTTAACTGTCACATACAATGTGCAGTTCTTAACGTTCAGTCAGAATTCTTATGAAGACAGGCAAATTGATAGCACAAGAACCTTTGGATATTTCTTGTTTCTTAATAATCAAGTCTTCCACTTAAGCATTCTTAGTGGTATTCCTTTAAAGAATTGGCAAGGGAGCTTATTGCCAAGAATCTGTGCCTCCAACCACTGAAAAGTGCTTAAATTATCAAACGAAGCAGCACTATCCAGCTCATTGTGAGAAAGAAATTATATTCCATAATTAATGCTGTTGACCCTTTCAGTCTCTTGTAATTCCTCAAGTTGCCTTGAATTTAGTAAGCATTGCTTTTTCCATCAGTCAGTTGAACACAAAGTAGATGTTTTGCTCATGCAAAACTTTATTGGGTTCTTTGTGAAAGGCTCTCTTGCCTCTGCAGTGTTGTTAGTCTGGCTTGATAGAGCAGTTTTTGATTGGCTATAATGAGGAAAATTACACTGTGTATTGTATATAGCTTTCTTTTAATTCAAAGTTCATATACTTGGATTATCAAAGAATCCTGCTCTGCGTGCCAGAAATTTAAATCCATTTGAATTTCGTTTTTTGAAAATATTATTTGGTACATGTTTTTTTCAGTGGCTGGACCATATTTTGTTTTCCATGTGCTTTTAGACTTGATTTTTTGGTCATTGTGTGTCCGTCAAAAACTGCTCTTTTCAGTAATGATTTAAGTAAGAACTGTTGAATTCATTTTACTTACTCCTAAACCCCTTTTCTTCATTCAGCGGTGATGGAAACTTCACTCATCAACTGCACAAAATAAATACAAGAGTATTTGTCTCAGTGTTGGTCGTTTAGAGATACTGTCATTCAAGTTTTATTATTGGTTCTAGTCCTGTGGAACAAAATGTGGTCACTAGCACAATTTCAAGGCTATGTAATTTTTAAGAGAGGATATTTGAATAATTCAAGGATTGATAGCTGTTCAAATTTTAAAACACTCATCCAAGTGTTATCCTCAAAAGCAACTTGCATTCTTGAATGTTTTGTGTAGGTTTTTGATCAGCAATTTATACACCTGTATGCACAGGGACCCTTTACAGTGGTCAATTTTCTGAACCACAGAGTTGGATTTTAATCATAAAAAAAAAAACAAACAAACAAAAAAGGTCGTACTCCCTATAAGAAAGAGACAACACATTCTACTATTATACTAAGATAAATTCCTCCAGTCAAAAAAATTAGTCAATTTCCAAAAAGAAAAAGAATTTTGGAAAAGAAAACTTTCCTCAAAGTGTGAGGAAAGGTTATTGAAAGTTCATACTTGTAGATTGTAGAATACACAGTAAATACTTAAAATAAGATGAACAAAGCCAGTACTGATACTACACAGTGGTCGATTACTGACCTCTGAAGAATTTTTAAATAGGAGAAGTGCTTGAGTTTATCAACTAACTCGATGCCATGCCAAGATGCGACGTCAGTGAGTCATCTCAAGACTAGCCACTGGGTTGGTGTTACCTTGCCGCAGCCACCTTTCCAGACAAAAAAAAATCAATTGTACATATGTTGTGTTATTTTGCAGTAAATGGCTTGAACCCAGGGGTAACATGTGAAGGTGTAGTCTGATCGTCCGGGTGAGTGTAGTCCTGAGAAGGACTGTTGTCGGTGGTAGTGACTGACGTTTTGACAACCTGTGCGGAAGTCATCAGAGTCAAGAGTGACTCTGATGATGACTTCCGCACAGGTTGTCGAAACGTCAGTCACTACCACCGACAACAGTCCTTCTAAGGACTACACTCACCCAGACGATCAGACTACACCTTCACTTGTGTTATTTTGTCTGTTAGTCTGAATCTGTCTTTACAACTAGCAGCTTAGTTTTAACAAATGCACTTGCTGGTCTTGAAATTCCTTGCATGACAGTTACAATTGAACTGTTTCTATGGAGTTGAAGAGACTGGCAAGTGGTGTGTAAGAATCTCAGAGGAGTGATATTGCAACAAATTGCATGGAATATTTTTGTGATAGGACTTTCAAATCTGTTTCACCCCTTCATATTGTTAGCTAAGCTGCTGTGATAATTCTGTTATTTTGTCATGTGCTGTTGTGTTTGGTTATTTGAAAGCAGCTAATATTGTTTCTGTTTTTTAATTTTTCTCTTGCAAGGTGGCAAAACACCCGATCCATCCCATATGAAAAATGTGAGGACCTACCAGGACATTATTCAAGAAACAAATCTTCAGAAAGAACAGGTTTGTATTCAGTGCACATTGAATAGAGCATGGACTTAATGATATTTTGAGTTTGAGAGGGACTGTCTTATTCTTGTAAAGCACTCCCACTGTTTTTCTTTTGTTTTTTTTTTTGTTTTTTTTTTGTTTTTTGTTTTTGTTTTTTAAAATGATATTTGCCCTTATAAGAGATTTTCCTTAGATATTTTGGCCTCTTTTTATGAGTTTTTACAGAACTTCTGTCATTGAAACCCTCTAAATGATGCTCCTTCGAATTATCAAGCAGGGTGATCTTTATTTGTAAAAACAGTCAGAACAGCTAGTGATAAGTTTCATGTGTTTTCATTGTAGGCGGAAATCTTTCGTCATCTCAAGGACCAAGCAGCTTCAGGGGAACTGCAAAGAGCTCAACCAGCTGCGGCATCAAAACCAGGTGTGTTTCTGTAAACCAGTTTACACCCAAGATCTAACTATTAATTTTCCCCTCTAGCTACTAAACCTTTCCTTGTAAATTAGTTACAATAATTTGGCATTAATGAAGATAACAGCTTATGCTTGATAAGTTTGAGTATCCTCATCACCTGCCTGCTGGATTGTGTGCTGATATTATAGGGAGAGGTCACATGCTGATTACTGTTGGAAGTTAAGGTTTTAAATCCCCATATACAAGTAATAAAATCAAAACAAGAAAACACCGTGCTTTTGGTGATTGTTGGATATTCATCTTCTTTTTGGGAGGGTAAAGAAGCATGTAAAATAGATGCAAGTAGCATGCTTTGCTGATGACATCAAAGTGTTGATAGGAAGTTTTAGTAGTCCAAACGCTAATATGGAATTGTGACAAATCTCATTTCAGAGAAGAAGCGCCGTAGATGGGATCAGCAGGCTTCTGGTGATGAAACTCCAGCCAAGAAAAAGTCCAGCAGTTGGGATCAGGCAGAGGTAGGAAATTACATTTCTCAGAGACACCGAATTCTTTGTTTCTCCAGGTGTAACTTTACACATGGACTACATGTTTGAAGGAGGTATTTTAAACAACTTACAGCAGCTGTAACTCTTGTAGTTTTACTGAACTCTACAACAAACCTTTAGTCAGCTTTGAAGAAAAATACTTCAGTCATTTCTTTGTTAGGTAAAATTTCTCATGAATCCTTGAAAAAACTTTGCTTGCTTTCATTACAGATGGCAACTCCTTCTGCCAGTCGCTGGGATGAAACTCCTGGACGTGTAAAAGGCTCAGAAACACCAGGTGTTACCCCCCACAGACCTGGTTCTGAAACACCAGGAGCCACCCCTAGTACAAGGATATGGGAAGCTACACCCAGCCATGTGACCCCTGGACATGCTACACCTGGACATGCCACTCCTGGCGGCAATACCACACCAGGTAAAGTTTCCTCTTTCTGTGCTTGTGATTTGCATATTGATATATATCAGTTCTTGTCTTGGGTCAGTTAGTGTTACTTTTTAATGGCCATTGTTTGATTACCAGGTATTTCATCGACAAGGAGAAATCGCTGGGATGAAACTCCCAAGACAGAAAGAGGTTTGCTGTTTTCAGTTTGTTTATTATCTCCCCTCTCTTCATATTTTGAGGGGAAAATGTTACCAGGATTCAAATTTTACTCTGTTTGTATTTTAAACATGATATAACTGTTGGCTTATTGACCTTATATTTTAAAGAAATATCTAAATTTACTTGAACATTGCAAGTAGAATGTACCAAAACAATACATTACCAAGAACTAGGGAATGCTGAAAGTATAAAAGATTGAAGTATATTGAGACTGTTAATCCTCAGTAAACTTGGAAAATTTAAGGTAATTCTCTTATAAACATAACATGTATGTTAATAGCAGGTTTTTTCTGATGTAGAAAGCTTTTTTTTTATGGAGGGCTCTTCTCTTTAAAGGTGAGACCCCAGGTC
>NC_142530.1:17797500-17832500 GCF_964205215.1 Stylophora pistillata
CGCATCACTCCCTGCTTATCTGTAGGGGCCGGCATAGCAGAGATGGCCTTGACTTTGTTGGGGTCTGGTGTCACACCCAGGTTGGATATCACATGGCCCATAAAGGTGATCTGTGATAGTTTAAACTGAATTTTTTGCGGGTTGAACTTCAGGTGCTTGTCTCGAGCGCGCTTCATTAGGGCAAGAACATTGAGATCATGATTTCTGTTTGCTTCCTCAACTGTGTCGCCTTGGCCCACGACGAGGATGTCATCAGCTATGCAATACACATCGTGCAGACCCTCAAGGGCCTCATGCATTCGTAACTGAAATTCCTCTGGGGCACAACTAACGCCATAAGGGAGGCGGAGCCAACAGTATCGACCCCAGGGGGTGTGCATGGTGGTGAGCAGACTGGATTCATCTGTGAGCGCAACTTGAGTGAAGCCATCGAGGGCATTGAATATGGAGAATGTTTTATGCTTTTTCCTTGATAAGCGTGGAAGTATTTCCTGTATAGTAGGAATCTGGTAGCGCGGAATTATGATGGCTTTATTCAGCGTTTGGCTGGGATCTAAGCATAAGCGTATTTTGGTGGTGCCATCGGGGCGGGTCTTTTCTCTAACCGTCATGTTACTACACCAGTTTGTTGGTTGGTCCACCTTCTTGAGTTTTCCACATTTCACCATGGCGTCAAGTTGTGCTTTCACTTTTTCGAGTTTCGCCACCGGTACTCGATGGATGCCTGCATGGCAGGGTGTGACTTTAGGGTCCAAAGTCAGATGGACTGGCTGACTCACATTTCCCAGACCCTCAAAGTTGTCTTTGTATGATGTAACCAATTGGGTCTGCTGGAGGTGGCCTGGGTGCAAGTCGGTTGTAGTTGCTGACTGGGGAGGTGTTGTCTGATCTGTGGAGGCCAGATGAATGCGGGGTAGTTTGATGTCTGACGTTGGGGAGGAGAACACTCTGTCTTTGTGAAATTTCAGTAGACCGAGACGTTTGCTGTCTCTACCACTTATGAGGGCGGGTTTGCCTGGGATGCATGCCGAGTCTATTACTTGAAATTCTAGTGTTTCGAAGTGGGAGACGCCCTCGCAGGCTAGACTGACTTTGCCCAATGGGCGAATAGGTTCTCCAGAGTAAGGAAATATCTTGACATGCGAGGGGCGTAGCGGGGCAGTTGCCGATATCTTCCTGAAAACTGATGATGGTAAGGTGTTACAGGATGCGGCAGAGTCTACTTGCATTAGCACTTTTATGTTCTTTTCAGGGCTAACGGAGACTGGGAGCCAGGTGAAGTATTTGTCGTCCTCCATGTCGTCACAAAGAGCAAAAGCTGAGAAAGAGTGGACGACGTAGTCATCATCATCATCAAGATACGTTGCAGATGCATCGTTCCCTTGAGAGAAGTGGTGAACAGTGTCTGAGCGCCAAGGGGGAGGGTGCTTGGCTTGTTTTCTTTGTTTCTTTTCAAAATCCAACTTGAACTTGTCTTTGGGGGATCTGCAGACCTTGGCAAGATGGTTCTCAGTCATATAACAATTGGTGCAGTAGGTACCTGGTTTGGTCGCTGGACAGTCCTTGCGGGGATGTCTAAGGCCTCCGCACCAACCACAGTTTCCACGACGGGGTGGTGTCGGTTTCGTTGCCAATTGATTGACTTGCTCTTCGAGGTTCGGGTTGGTAGAGTGCATAATGGCTAGGTTGGTGTTGTGAGCTGCTTCCCAGGACTTTGCACGAGCAAGTTGTTCATCGAATGTGTAGGGTGTTTTCCCGTCTTCCTTGTAGTGATGAAGGAGTAGTTCTCTAAGGTCTTTGTTGTGGACTCCTGTGCATAAGCGGTCGCGCATGAGCTCCTGGAGGGGGTCTGTCATCTTGGAATATTTGGATTTTTGGGCAATGCTTCTGATTCGGGTTTCAAAATCTGTGACGGATTCGTTAGGTTTTTGTGTGCAATTGAAGAAAGCTAGTCGTTGGGGCATGACGTTGTCTTGACCGACAAAATGACCCTCTAAACGCTGCTGATATGTCCATGGCTGTTTTTTCTCTTCTGTTGTCATTTTCGGAAGGATTGTGGTATCAAAAATTTCCAAGACATCATCCGGGAGGGCGAGAAAGAAAGCCGCTATTTCGGATTGAGCCTTTTCTGGGACCCAGTGCTCTGGAGTCGTTGGGCTTTTGCTGGCGTCCCTCCATTTTCGCTGTAGCAGGCACCAGGCATTGAATTTCCTGCGCCAAATTCTTACACTGGCTGCTTTGTCTTCGTGGAACGAAAGGTTTGGTGGCTTGCCTTCGGCCATATTTGGTTCTTACGAGGTCGTTTCTCGGTCAGAGGTCGTCGAGAGTGTACGTCTGAATTGAAACCTCGTAGATTCCGTCGCTTGAAGGAGTTAAGGCAAGGGATGGGGCGTAAAGGCAATCCCACTCCTGACACCAAGTTATTATGCAATACAGGACGCCATATTGGATGAGAACTCGTGTGTCTTTATTGAGTAGTCCAGAGTGCATCGCGCACCCTAACAAATTCAAGCCATAGGGAATTTGCTTTCAAAACAGTTTGATTTAAATTCTTTAGTAAAATGATTTTAATAATGCATCAGGATTCAAGGGAAAAAAATAAAATAATTTCAAAACTACAATACATGTACATAGACATTGCTTCCTGGTTGCAAGATGCTGTGTCTTTTTACAGCTCATTGGGTTGGAAAAAAATTTATTCCCTGCTACTTTTTAAAATTACATGCATACCAAAATAGTTAGCATGCACTCATCCTACTGCATGAAGTCCTAACCCTTATGCCAGAATACTTTGTTGAATTTAAAGTTTCACAAGTAAAGAAAACCAAATCAACTTCACCTTACTAATTGTATTTTCAGTATATCATTCATTTTCATCTCTCTGATGTTGGAAATTTGTTTCTCTACAGGAGCGTCATTTGTTGGTGAAAGTCATTGACAGAATCCTGTACAAACTTGATGACCTTGTGCGTCCATTTGTCCACAAGGTAATTTGGTGTTTGTGATACCTCGGTGCATCTTTTCTGAGGCTGTATGTCATCTATGTTTACATGAGTTACTAAACTTCGCATCGTCTCTTGCAGATTCTTGTGGTTATTGAGCCATTGTTGATTGATGAAGATTACTATGCAAGAGTGGAGGGACGTGAAATTATTTCCAACTTGGCTAAGGTTAGTGGGGGATTTGTTTTTATCTTTTGGACCCAGTTATTTTCTCCTTTAGGGAAGTGTACAGGAGTGTTTTTTTCCCCTTCTTTTTCCATTTCAAGGAAGGTGTTTTCCTTCATTGAGGCTAAAAGTGAACAAATAAAAAGGAGAAATTGGTTCGTGCAAGAATAAAGCCGTATTGAACATTGTACAATTCTCAAATGTGAGGTCTACAAAGACTGATCAAAACATTGTCATTTTAAAAATTAACTGTATGAGATGATTCAGAATTGGCTATACTTGTCTCTTTTAGGCTGCTGGTTTGGCAACGATGATCTCTACCATGAGACCTGATATTGATAACATTGATGAATACGTCCGTAACACAACAGCAAGGTAAGCTCCATACTTCTGATTGCAATCTAAATCAGTATCTAGTTTTGTATCTCCAATCATGAGTGTTGCTCAAAATGTGATCTCACATTTGGGATCTCTTCATTGCAGAGCCTTTGCTGTTGTAGCTTCAGCTCTTGGCATTCCTTCTTTGTTACCATTCTTAAAGGCCGTATGCCGCAGCAAGAAATCATGGCAGGCACGACACACTGGAATCAAAATTGTCCAGCAGATAGCTATTTTGATGGGATGTGCTATCTTACCTCATTTGAGAAACTTAGTGGAGATTATTGAACACGGTAAGAAACCTTGTAGAGTAAGTTATTTGGAAGAAAGCTAAATGGAGTAACTGTAACCTTAGATAATTAAAAACTCTTAGGTACCTTGATGTCATCAGACTGTCTGGGCAGATTGACACCACTTGTTGTCCATTGTTAGCCATACCTTGTCTTCCACACTCTTTAACAATGATGTAGTAAAAGTGAGTTACAATACCTCTTCTCAAATTGGTCTTGTTGATCAAAGTTGAAGAATATGTTTCAAGCTACATGTAGAGGTGTGGATCATTGCATTTGGGGAAGAGTAAATGCTATCTGGACTGTACAGTGCAATAACACAGTTACCATCAAACCTGCTAATTCTCCATGCAGTTTTCATGATATTTTCCTGTAGACTGTGATGAGAGCCAAAGGTGGTGGTCTGGACTTTCACAAATGCTTTAATCTGAATTACAAAGAAGTGTATACCTCAAATAGACCAAGTAATATCATAATGGGCATTGCAGGGCTTGATGCTAATAGTAGCCCACTAGGCACAGAATAGTAGAAATTCAGTGTTGGCTAGTGGTTTTCAATTTCCACTAGCCAGTTTGGCAAGTAAACAGACTGAAATTGTCGTAACATCTAAAAACATCTTAAGATGTCACTAGCCACTTGACTTGTAAGTTGGATGGATAAATAGCTGACTTATTTTGACTTCTTCGTTAGGTCTGGTTGATGAACAGCAGAAGGTGCGAACTATCACTGCTCTTGCCTTGGCTGCCCTGGCTGAAGCTGCTACACCCTATGGTATTGAGTCATTTGATAGTGTCCTGAAGCCCTTGTGGAAGGGTATAAGACAGCACAGAGGAAAGGTAACTTTTGAAAATAACGTGCCACACAGCTTAGGGCAGAGTCTTGGATTCTCTCAAGAACTACAGAAATGTAAACACCTTTAAGGCCTCGATTAAATATGGATTATGTGGATAAACTGTTGATAAATGGCAAGATGTCAAGGTTTTTTTACCAAGGTGCAAGGAGTGGTCAATATTCGTTGAGATTTGATTGTACTGTTGTGAATTTCTCTTGAATTTCCTTAGCCATGTATTGTTGAATAGGGTCTGAGAATTTTGAATTTTGGGCTTACTATTGACTACAAATCTCTGCTCAGGCCGTTTGACTTGGAGCAAAACCTTGAATTAGGAAATGAAAATATTTCTCACAAAATCTAGCATTTCGATGTACGGTAATAATTTACACTCACATTTCCTAGGCCAAATCGCCAGGACTGTGAGTATTTAATTTGGGGCAAATTGTAGACTATGAATCTTTTTCAAAGGCCATGTGACTTGATTCTGGAAAATGGAAATGTTTTTCTTAAAATCTCATTTCTTCAAAAGCCACGTACTGAAGAGAATCACTTTGCTGCATCATCTGTTCTGCTTTTATCACCATTTTGTGTCGGGAGATTTCAAAACAGGTTGATTAAAAAGTTTGGAGGTTTTGCATACTATTGCTTACTTTAAGCGTGTTTTTTCAGGGGCTGGCTGCATTTCTGAAAGCCATTGGATATCTTATTCCCCTCATGGATGCCGAGTATGCCAACTACTATACCAGAGAAGTTATGCTGATCTTGATTCGTGAGTTTCAGAGTCCTGACGAAGAAATGAAAAAGATTGTCTTGAAGGTAAAAGATAGCTCAAGGAGTCTGGTTTTTTTTTTATTTGTTTATTAGTTTGTTTGTTTGTTTGTTTGTTTGTTTAAACTTCAGAAATGGTCAACCAACTTTAAATTGTAAAACTTTGTAATAAACTCAAGTGCAAGATACAAAACAGACAATCAAGTTGTGGCAATGTACGCATTCAGTTGTTGGCTAACAATCTTTTGGCTTGTCTGTTTTCCAGGTAGTGAAGCAGTGTTGTGCCACGGATGGTGTAGAACCACAGTACATCAAAGATGAAATCTTGCCAGATTTCTTCAAACATTTCTGGCAGCATAGGATGGCATTGGATAGGAGGAATTACAGACAGGTCAGATTCCTTTCTCATTTCCTGTGAGGAAGTTTTTGTCTTAGAATAGGTTTTGTAATCCTTGGTAACACCAAGTACCAATAATGTGTAAAGGCTTGGTAAAGTATTTCAATCTCAGAATTTGAATGATAATTTATATTATGTATAATTTTTGACAGCTTGTGGATACAACCGTGGAGCTGGCCAACAAAGTTGGTGCATCTGAGATCATCAACAGAATAGTAGACGATCTCAAAGATGAAAATGAACAATACCGAAAAATGGTCATGGAAACAATTGAAAAGGTAACTTTTACCATATCGATCCTAAACACTCTAACATCAGAACGTCACCTCTATCACATAGGACATATATTGTTCTTTTTTTTTTTTGGATTCTTGCTTGTTTTTTTTGATGAGTTAAAGATAAAAGCTGTGTATGGTTTTTATCTTCAGACCATGGGTAACCTGGGCTCATCTGATGTTGATTCCCGCCTTGAGGAGCAGCTTATCGACGGAATCCTGTACGCCTTCCAGGAACAGACTCAGGAGGTAATTCCTTGTTTGTTTGTTGTTTTTTTATTACTCTGTCAAGAAGGCAGGCGATGAGAACTTAGAAACCATAATGGGCTAAGTTGTAGCCTCAAAGCAGGTCCTCGTTAGCAGCGCTTCGGCACCGGTGCCTTTTCTCCCGCAGGAAATTATGAGGCGAGTAAGGTTTGCAAGAGGTCTAGCACTAAACATGAGCATTATTAGTGCCAGACTCCCGACAAACCTCTCTCCAACTCGTCCTCCAATCTTCACGTGGGCGGAGTAAGGCGCGGCCGGGATGGCAAAAAACTAGGACCTATTTGCAAGCTAGCTAATTTGTCTTGATTTAACACTTGAGTTTTTGGGACAGCAAACAAAGAAATGAATAAATATCAACTAGAAGAACTAGCTTTCGGTTTCAAAGGATCAATACCTCAATATTTGTTCAGCAGAATTTCACTTTTTTCCCTTAGCTTTTCATTGAATCACTTTGCCTCAATTTTTTTGCCATGGCATTTCTAAGAAAACACTATTTTTCAAAGTAATTTCTCTGAGTTTTGCTCAATTGTTTTCCATAGGACATTGTTATGTTGAATGGTTTCGGCACAGTGGTGAATGCTCTTGGTAAGCGTGTCAAGCCATACTTGCCCCAGATCTGTGGTACAATTTTGTGGAGATTAAACAATAAATCGGCCAAGGTCAGACAACAGGCTGCTGATCTTATATCAAGGATTGCCCAAGTCATGATGACCTGTGGAGAGGTGGGTACATGTTTCACAGTCACTTTGTTTCTCTTCCTTTTTTTCTTCCTTTTTTCTTTCTCTTGCTCTGATTATGACTTCCGTTCAGGTTGTCAAAACATCAGTTACAACTACTAACAGTATTCCTTCTCTGGACCACTCTCACCCTAGCGATCAGACTACACCATCAAGTAGTCTTCCATATGGAGAGTTTACTAATTTGCCTTGCGCAAAGTAGAAGCGAGATCAGAGTACACATGGAAAATGCGAGAATTTTGAATTTATCAACCCCTGAATTCCTTGGGAAGAACACCTTTTAACGTCCTGTATTTTCTATACATAATGCAGCCAAGCAGCTGGCTATCTTATTTATTTATTTATTTATTTATTTATTTATTAACTTCTTCACTACAAAGTATGGCAGGGGAACCGCAACAGCGGGTAGCCAGTTACTGCGGGCCCTGAGAAAGAAAAAGACTAGAAAAAAATTTTTAAAATAGATACAATTTCAAAAACAACTAAAAATGTTCAAAAATAGGTACAATTACATGCAACATGTAATGGGCATCGCAAGACTTCTACAACGATTACACTTGAGACATACAGTTTTGAACGAACGGGGGTTAGTAACATCTTAGGTAACACTAAGGGCGGAATGATAGTTTCCCCTCATAGTAGCCACAAAAGAATAGATACTGCCCATATTAAGCTCAAGTTCATCGGCAAGTGTGTTCCAAATTCGCGCAGATCTGATAAAAGATTTCTGAAATGTTGAAGTTGTATATCTACTGACTGTATATTTGATGACATTAGTGACATTATCAACATCAAAGGTTACTTTTCTTTAATTGACTCGCAAGTCACGATCGTAAATATGATTGTTTAGAGCGCGGTAAACATTTCCAAAACGTTTCTAGTATCCCTTTGTTTTGTCTTGTTTTGTATTTGACGTAACAGGGCGTTGTTTTTGTCAACAGGAAAAGCTGATGGGTCACTTGGGAGTAGTGTTGTACGAGTACCTTGGAGAAGAGTACCCCGAAGTACTGGGCAGTATCTTGGGGGCCCTCAAGGTGAGTGAACAAACTGCGAGGGAATTGTGATGAACGGATTGGTTTAAGAACGTCCAAAACAGTGAATTTTCTATAACGCTGCTTTACAGAACACCTGAAAGGTTTTCTTTAGTTTACATTGTAAATTGCAAATTTTGATGTGACATGCTAGAAGTTGAATGAGTTATTCACAGGGACTCTTGTAAATGAATTTTTTAATTGATTAAGAGTAATTCTACTCCAACGTCTTTCCCCTAGACGAGATTCATCGACAAGTTTCCATTTCTAACGTATTCGACGAAAAACTTTTTGCTTAAAAATTGCACCACTACACTTTGTTGAAGACTTTTTATCATGAATCCCCCCGAAGTAGCTAGTTCATTTTTTAAGACTGCGTAAAATTTGCAGACAAAGAGATGGCGATCGGCAAGAACAACGAACTTTTGATTTAATGGTTTTCCTTTTTTAACCATGAAAGAACAGTAACTAGTTCTTAAAATAACGTTGCTCGCACGAAGACTGGATATTAACCAGTTGTGATTTGTTTGTTTACAGGCAATTGTTAATGTTATTGGAATGAACAAAATGACTCCACCCATCAAAGATCTTTTGCCGAGACTCACACCCATTCTCAAGAACAGGTACGGTCATTTTTACTCAAGCCTATACTTCCCATTTTATTGTTTTTCCTATCTTAACCAAAGTAATATTTAAGAGCGACCCAAGGCTCTAAGGAAAATTGAATGGAGCCCAGTGCTCCGGGGTGCCCAGGATATGCTTTGTATGAAAAAACTAAAATTCCTGACTCGCCCAAGAGCAAAAGTAAGGCGCCAGGGGCCGTCGGGCACCGCTAGACCGCAGCCTTGGCGACCCTACAACGAGATCAAACTGGTTCCTCGCGCATACTTGCCTGCGACAGCGCACGAACCTGAAGCGCGAGCAATAACGAAGACTCGAGCTCTGTTTAACCTTATCATAAGGCACCGAAAATTTTACTGATATTAAAACAAGCTGATTTTGTGTAATGTCTGTTACGTTGAGAGAAATTTCGCTTCACTCATGGCACCTCGAAACATCGTTGTAACGAAGCCTCATAGAGGTCCAGAAAGCACTTTTTTACCTGGTCTTTTCCTTCACCAGGCACGAGAAGGTACAGGAGAACTGTATCGACTTAGTTGGTAGGATTGCAGACAGAGGAGCGGAACATGTCGGGGCGCGTGAGTGGATGAGAATTTGTTTTGAGCTTCTTGAACTGCTGAAGGCCCACAAGAAAGCTATTAGAAGAGCTACTGTCAACACGTTTGGTTACATCGCCAAGGCAATCGGGTAAGTTACTTGCTACAGAGCTGAGCCAGGTCTGCAATTGTTACCTAAGGACTATCACTGTGTGTCATTTGTTCGCTTTTAAGTTGGTTGACACATTCAGCTGCTTGCTCGTCGCGAAATTTTTCGTACTTTTACGGACTTCCTACTAAAGAGATCTTATCAATTTTCTCAATGCAGACGTCCGCCAACTTCCTCCAAACTGAGGTTCTGGAAGCGAAGAGAAGAATAAGTTAATCAATACAGACATCCCATTCGGGAAATGAAACGCTTTCCATTTGCGTAGAAAATTTCTCTGACATAAGTCGGGTTATTTGGCCAGAGATTTTTCTTCGAATTATCTGACGTCGCATAATCAAAAATAAAAATGTGTTGATTAATACGAACGTCTGCTTACTTCATGTCTGTTATCTTGTCCTTTTGTTTAGTCCTCAAGATGTACTCGCTACTCTGCTCAACAACTTGAAAGTTCAGGAACGACAGAATCGAGTGTGCACCACTGTAGCTATCGCCATTGTTGCCGAGACGTGCTCGCCATTCACAGTCCTGCCAGCCCTCATGAACGAATACCGTGTCCCAGAGCTTAACGTACAAAATGGCGTACTGAAGTCACTGTCGTTCTTGTTTGAATACATTGGAGAAATGGGAAAAGATTACATCTATGCTGTGACGCCTCTACTGGAGGATGCTCTCATGGACAGGTTAGACAAATCTTTGTGGCGTTTTGTAACGAAAGTGTATAAAGTACATCTTATGTCAGCGGTACAATGCGGATTCTCATTGGTATCACGCTTTGATTGAGTCAGAAAACTCGTGCCATCCCCTCAATCAATCAGGTCATTTAAACGGGATTGGGGGGGGGGGGGGGGCGGCGGCGGCGGCCGCTATCTCCAATCCCCCCTGTCGAGTTAGTTTTTTTAGTTACCGTTTATTACAGAATGACGTTATCACATTTGTCTATGTAACTTAATTGTTTGACTGGTCTTCCAATCATTTTAGAGATCTGGTCCATCGCCAAACAGCGTGTGCTGCCATAAAGCACATGGCCCTGGGAGTATCCGGCTTTGGCTGTGAAGACGCCCTCACTCACCTTATCAATTACGTATGGCCCAACATCTTTGAGACGTCGCCCCATGTCGTAAACGCTGTAATGGAGTCCATTGAAGGCATGAGAGTGGCTTTAGGACCATCTAAAGTACTTCAATATTGTTTACAGGTAGGAGGCTACAAAACTCTCTGATATGCGATGGTATTAAGGTAGTTTTTTTCCTTCGAAGTTTTTGTTTTTGACATTGGAATTTAATTTGTTTACCAACACCAGTCATTTTTCCCCACACCATGTCGAAAGGGAATTGTTTATTCCGAATAATTTTACGTCTTCCATGTCATATTATGTTGCATTACATGTCGTAAGGTTGCTTACCAGAAATGTTGTAAGGCGTGAAGCTATAAAAAATTCCTTTGTCTTACGTTTTATCTTTTCACTTCCTAGGGAATGTTTCATCCGGCGCGAAAAGTTCGAGATGTCTACTGGAAGATTTACAACAGCTTGTACATTGGGTCTCAGGTAAAACTGTCATTAACTATGGATCACGTAGCTTACTCTCACAAATATCTTCCTCCTTGTTAGTTGTGTTTTCATTTGTGTTATTGAGAAATTGTACTCATACCATCGCTTTTTATCTCGTTACAGGATGCTCTAGTAGCAGCATATCCCACAGCACCCAGTGATGAAAAGAACCATTTCTCAAGATCAGAATTATCTTATTTCCTCTGATCTAAGGAGAATATCCAAGCAATGGCTCTGCGCCGAACATCTTTAGCCATAGCATCGTCATTCGTTCAGTAATTTAATATTTTAGCCTTTCTAGAAAGCGTGCAAGTGCCATGCTGTACGTAACAGAACTTGAAGATTTTCTTTTTTGATTAGTTTTTTTGTTGTTGTTGTTGTCATTGGGGCCTGAACCTAGAATGACGCACATCAAATCAGTCTATTTAACTAAGAAATTTCAAACTTCAACTTACTAAAAAGACGCAAAAAAGCTGAAGATGGTATTTCGTTAGTGTAGAACCATTGAGTAAACGTTATACGAACTCTGAACTCTCTCTTTGCGATGAAGTAGTCGTTATTTTGCGACCTATTGATAAATTTTAGACGCAAAAATTTTAATCGAAAGTGCTGCTGTGCTGGTCGCAATTTCGAGAACTCTATGTAAAGGTGTGAGATGGTAATCAGTCTAAATTGTTATAAACTGAACGCGGCTTTTGACTTATTATTTTCGTGATAAGTTTGCTCAGGATAATTTTCAAGAGAAGTAGATTTGTGATTTATGTAAGCTGAACTGCGATTGAACGCAATGAAGGGTGAAACTTGTCGAAGTTGTCTACGTTCCTGTCACGTGATGCACACGAGCGCTTTTTAAGTGTTCTTTTTTTTTTTTCTTTTTTTTTTTCTTTTTTAAACCAAAAATCGAAGTGAATGCAGCAACGGTTTAAAACGCAAGTATATGTGACAAGTGAGCAAAGTGGTTTCGGGTAAACGACCTCTAGCGCGGCTACAGGTCTGTCGTGCTTAGCGCTTGCGCAAACTTTCCACGTCTTTCCACCCCGGGAGGCTTGAAGAGTCCAATAACGGGTACCGAAATCCAACCTTTACTAGAAGCGCTAATTCTGGAAGTAAATACCCGAGTAGCTTCCAGTACTACTCCAATTTTCAAACCAGTGAACCCCCTCCTTCTATCGCCCTGTTCAAAATGCAATGCGTTTCTCGCAGTTCAATCCCCAATGAGTACTTTGGAAGACTGGTTATCCATAATGTAAAAACCAAAGACGAGCTTTGCAAATAAGTTTCGCAAAGTGAACCTCGCTCTTCTTTTACGCACTGTTTAAGTTGTCCCACTTCTGTAAGGTTTGCACCGGAAGTCCAAACTTAACGAATCCTTGAATAATTTGGATATATCAACAAAGTTGAAATGGTAAATTGGCCACCGTAATGATTACAAAAGCTGACGTTTCGAGCGTTAGCCCTTCGTCGGAGCGAAGGGCTAACGCTCGAAACGTCAGCTTTTGTAATCATTACGGTGGCCAATTTACCATTTCAACTTTGTTGATATATCCAAATTATTTCGTTACTCCCACCGACGCAGCCCCAAACAGTTTCTTTCGAAACTATCAGCCTGAATCCTTGAATAGGCATAAATTGTGATGGAGAGAATTCCAACTTTGTCAGAAGGGAATACGTGTAGATCTCTCTTGTTCACGAGTTTATTGGGCGTGCAATTTTCCGACTTGGCCTGCGTTTGTCTTAGAAACCACGAAACTGAAATGCATGTGATGTAACTCCCAAAAATATTCCATGACCGGGGATAAACGAATTAATGGTTAGGAAGAATAAGAAAACGTGTTAATTTGTTTCTTTACTCCAATGCGAGCTTTGCAAAACAAAATTAGCTCTTACTCCCAAGTGTCTGAAGTTAAAAAAATCTTGGCGTGGTATGCATGCAAGAGTTATTTTTTCGGCTGGACGGGTCGAGGTGGGAAACTGTGCAACTGATGTTTACATTTTTGTAAAAGAAAAACCTTTTTGGGGGCGTTGCAGTAAATTCATCGCACTTCCCACCCCTCCCCTCCCTTCCTTTCCGGGCTTTCTGTACAGTTAGGTAATCAACAGTGTATTTAGAGGCATGTGGTTAAAATGGGGGAGCTCTCTATTTCAGCGCGCGCCTCAGGGGTGGGCTGAGATTCGCCTAAAGTCCATAACCTTAGAACTTAAAATAGACATTTGCTGCAGATTTGGCTGCTTCACTTTTCAAAGCAACGAAGGGTTCAAAGTTGGAGTCGTGGTAAGCAGGATATTTAATTGTTAATGGGCTGATGTGTAAGTGAGTCATCTCATGAATTTTACAATACGTATTTCCACGCCTTTATGCTTTATTGATTAAGATACTGACACGTCATTGATTGCTATTGAAGGACGTCGCTCTGAATACATTTCCTCTATGTTTTTCATATCCTAATTAGAAAAAATCTCTTGTACATTAAGATCAGCACCACTGCCGTGTCGAGTCAAATTCGTTTCATTCATACCTATCTAGCGTTTGGATAACAATCGAGCGCCTGTGTGAATTGAATCCAATAGGTATGCCTAATGTGTGCACAAAAACTTCCCGGAAAGGTTACAATGGTTAATTTCACGCGTGGGGTCAGTTATCTTTGGAAAAACAAATGTTCAGATTCAAAGAGATGATAACCGTTGTTGATGTTCCCGATGTGAGAAAATAGGTAAAACAGGGCCACTCGAAATCGAATTTTTTTTTGGTAAAAACGTTCATCGCATGAGCAGAGATTCGCCTTCGCATAAAATCTCCGTTTGGGCGCGTCTAATGTTGTTCCCTTAGCCGTCCTGAGGAAGGAGCTTAAGGTTTTCAGTGTCGGTGGTAACACAGAGTATTTCTATATACAGTATTTCTAAATTTTAAATAAATTCGAGGCGGGAAAATCTGTTTTTTGTGATGAGTTTATTTTGTGCGCTTAATTCATTGGGAAGATGCCGGGAGAGCAATTGATTTTCAAGTTCCTAAACGGCTTTTTTTGCTGTTTACAAATCAAGTTTAATCTTGGCACTCAGGTATTCGTTGTTCCCTATTTGTTTTTTAAATCCTTTTTTTTTCACCTATCAAAGTTTTCACCTCTTTCTTACTCGAGCTATTTGCATTTTTCTTTGTTTTGCAGAGAAAGTTTTATGTCAGTTTCTTCATGTAATTTTGGTTTCATTAATCATACGACTACTATATTTTAAGAAGTCACGGTTCTATTTAAAAGGTTACTTTTGAAAAAGTAAATTTAGAAACAAACTTTACACTCTTTACAAAACTGAAATCTTTTGGACTGAACATTCACTGGCAGATGATTTAAACCTCGAAATAATCTTAGAGTTTGGCATGCATTTGTTGCTTAAAAATCGACTTAAACACCGTCCAGCTCAGAAGTTTCTTTATTTTTCAGAACTGTTGGCTAAATAATATGTTGATACTGTAATGAGGGACAAATTGCGCGTGAAACAATTCTTTACTGTTAGAGTCGGAGACCGGAAGAGAAAAAGCATCCACGCGATGGATGAAAATGAAATTCTGATGTAAAAAGGACAAAGATGTCATGTTATTTATTTAAACTACGGGGAAATTGGAAAATAATGTAGTTCTGTTTTAGGTTTTCTAAACAATTTTTTGTTTTACCAATTAAGTTGTTACTTTTGTTTTTAATAGTTATTGTCCTTCACCTCTGTTTTACAGGGAAAGCGTTATTTCAGTTTCTTACTCGCTGCTTCCTAAGTCATACGATTAGGGAATACTAAACAAGACACACTTGCTTGTTGAAGGGTAAAAGGTAATAAAAAATAACAAAATTAGCTTACACTCCTTTCCCCATTTTTTAAAAAAATGCCCTTGCCACTTCAAATCAGGTGCAACAGAAGGAAAATTCAAGAAACAGCAAACTCTGACGTAAAAGGAATGAGCCGTAATGTTTTTCAATGAGCATTGTGAGCGAAACAGAAAGTCATGTCGATACATCTCAGACCAAGAGATTATTAACTGCAGTATTTAATCTCTTGTCTAAGACTTTTTAAATGAATTTTTTAACCGATCGAACTCAGCGCTTTGTTTTCATACGAGTTGCTTGTATTTAACTTTGTTTCTTGCGGCTTTCGGTCTCATCACTTCAACAATTAGGACTCTGAACGACGCGAGTTCATTTTTAAAAAGGATAGCAACTGAAAAACTAAATTTGGGAATAATTACTCTTTTCCCGCTTACAAAAAATATACTTCTCGGGGCTAAAATTTGAGGAAATTCAAGTGATAGAAGAGTTATAATTTTAAACGATCTGGTAATACTCGTAAAGCTCTACCAAATTTAAATCATGATTTGATTTTATCGCACAATATTTAAGGTCTGCGTTACCTTAATCTTTTCAATTTGTTGTCCGTAATCTGCAATTCTTCCCTCTTGCTTCTTGACATTACAGTGTTATTCACTCGGGAGAATTTGGTGCTGTGTTTAGAAAACACCCTCAGCTGATAAGTTTTCTCGTTGCTTATTCTCTGAACAGTAAATTGCAATTGGAATTGAGAAGCAACATGTTCCTCATTTCTGTAACATGATGGTTTTAGAACATAGCTAGCAGAGTCGCGCAATTAAATTCATTATACGTGAGCGTGCTCAAAATCCCGATAGTGCACGCTGATAGCGTCAGCAAATCCGACTTCGCCAGAACTTTCTTTTTCGCGCGAGCGGCCATTGTTAGCGCGGGGAAAAATAATATATTTCGCGACAATAATGGATACAAACAGAAACTCGGCCTATTAGTCCGAAAACGAAGACAATGTTTCGACCTTTTCCCTTGGGCTAGAGCTCTTAAATGAGGCAGAAAGAGAGAAAAACAAAGGGAAAGGAGACTCGGAAACAGCGCCGTCACGATTCGCTTCAACTGATATTGTTGTCCGTTTTTCGCGTCGGATTTGATGCACAATTCCACCAGCTATGTTCTAAAACAATTGGTTCATGCTTTCAGCTGTGCACTATCGAGTTATGGAGCACGTGGGAAGTTTGGAGAGCACTCAAGAAGCTAGAGTTTCCCTCGGCTATCGCCTCGGGCAACTCTTACGCTTCTTTCGTGCTCTCCAAACTTCCCGCGTGCTCCATAACTCGATAGTGCACGCTAAAGCATGAACCGATTGTTAATTAAAAGAATTGGACATAGCGCAATTTAAATCACTAAACTCTTATCATTTATTGAATCATGTTATAGGCAAACTGCCATGCAATTCCATATCCTTCTTTGGTTTTTACGATGATTATTTGGGGTTAGGGTTCTTATACTGTTTCACGCTCAAATTTTTTTTTTTAAAAAATCACGCTTATATAAAAGGGAAACTTCTAATCTCTCTTCTTGTGTACAAGGTTTCTGGGAAATCTTGAGGTTTTCACGAAATGAAAGAGGAAATTTATGGATCACTTATATTTCAAGAAGCGAACCACGCCCCACACCAGATCATGAATTCATGAATCACGTTCGCCTTTCTGTAAAATTCATGCCTTACAAATTAATTTTGGCTTTTATTACATCCATTTTGAAATCACTTGTGATCCTTGTAACGTGATTGGCTCTCACCGGTGCGAATTATTCACAAATTCCATCATATTATGCTTTAAATGGCATCTTTTCCCTTGCTAACGAGACAGCTTCACTGAAACTCAACAATTACTCAAATTTCGAGGCTTATAAAAGAAAGGGCTTATTAAAAATTGCAGGAAAATGAAAAACAACTTGCAACTTTTTGCAGACCAGCTCAATATACAGGATCTATAAAATATCTGGACAGACTGAAAAAACTTGTGTTGAAAGACTGAAATTTGCGCTTTCAAAATAGACGTGATAAAACTGTAATTGAACTATGGTTGCCGAAATGTAGCAAAATTCGATAAAAATTATTTTCATTCAATGAAAATATATTTGCATTAAATAAAAGTACTTTCATTCCATAAAAATATATTTTTACTTGATGAAATACTGTTATGCGATAAAATATACATTTCCATTCGATAAAATATATTTTCATTTGATAAAAAAAAATATTTTCATTCGATAAAAAAATTATTTTCATTTGATATGGTTTCATTCGAAAAAACATGTGTCCATTCAATGGAATATTTTTCTTCAGTAAGAATATTTTCATTCGATAAAAAATATGTTTTCATTCGATGATGTCGCGTGGTATTGTTAGGCCTGGCCGCGTGGGAACGAAGTTCGCGCCAAAAGAGCTTCGTCTGTCCAGTCTGTTTTGCTGTCGGAGCTTTTTCACAGCTTTACGAAAATGGATTTAAACCGGTCAATAATTCGTTCCGAGGTGAGACAAGCGTTGGAGGAGTATCTGCAGTCGAATACCAATAGATCTGCAAATGGAGGGAAACAGGGAGACTGGAAAGTAGTTGTAAATTAAATATATTTTGTACCTCCTTGCTCATGCTTTCTTCAAAAACAGACGAGGGCATATCTCAAATCGACTAATGTTAGCCGTAAATATGTTATATACAGCTACCACACAGAAAACACGTACAACTAACCAACGGGTCCTTTATGCAATTTCTTACTGGCTGCGAGTCCATTCCTGCAGCAGGAATAGAGGGAGGAAAAATCACGGTTTCTTTCAACATGGATAGTTTTTTCATCTGCCTGTTTGCATCAGCTTGAACTACCTGGAAGAGCTGATTAATTCTCAGAGTTCCAAACAACGCTAAAAGCTGTTAATGATGACTCACTTCGTTGGAAATCTTTTAATTCCATTTAAGTTGTGGGAGATCATTAATGTGTCAGTTCTTATTCAGGAACTGGGGGGTTTTCCCAGGGGGACCCTATATTTCCCAGGGAATTAAATATTTTGACCTATTATTGTCACACAGTTGTTATTTCATGATACTTAGAGTTGTGCCAAGTTTGAGTCAAACCGGTGATTTGAGGTTTATCGCCCCCTGCCCGGTTTTCTCGTGGACACGCTCTTAATTCGCCTCCATTCTCCTCAGTTACAATCTTGATAATGACCCACTCGCACCACTAAAACTAGTTCAACTTTTGAAAACTGGGTAAAGAAGCCTTAAAGAGCGCTTCCAAAGTAGATTGAAAAAACTGTAAAGTTTTCTTTATTTTCCTTCTGAATGGAAGAGAAGATAAAAGCAATGCGCAAACCCGATACACAGCGATGATTTTACTAAAACAGCATTTGAACATGTTTGAACTTTGCTGTGAGCAGTGTTTGTAACTAGATACTTTAACGTACCGACACGCTTGATTACAATATCATCTTAAAGAGGTCTTCACTCCCTTTCGCCTTGGAATGAACATGTGCACATGTGTGACAGGGTAATGGGCTCCTAGGTTAACTTAGGGTTAATATGGGTCAAAGTGGTGAAATGTGGCTAATCTCTAAGTAGATGATGGTTAACGTGGTAGAACATGGGTGGCCTAGGGTAGATGGGGTAAACGTGGTGGAACGTGGGGACCTTAGGGTAGATGGGAGTAAGCGAGGTAAAACGTTGCTCACTTAAGGTAGATGAGGGTTAACGAGATAGAACAGGTCTAACCTAGGGTAGACGGGGGTGAGCGTGACAGAACATGGGTAACCTAGGGCAGATGGGGGTAAGTGTGGTAGAACATGGCTCACTTCGGGTAGATGATGGTAAACGTAGTAGAACATGGCTCACTTAGGGTAGATGGAGGTAAACGTGGTAGAACATGGGTAACCTAGGGTAGATGGGGGTTAACGTGGTAGAACATGGGTAGCTTATTTTTTAGGATAGATGGGGATAAACGTGGTATAACATGGCTCACTTAGGGTAGACGGGGGTAAACGTGGTAGAACATGGTTCACTTAGGGTAGATGATAGTCTCCCTCGCAGCCGTTTTTAGGGTCGTCACGCAACGCTCCTCTCCATCCCCGGCTGCTCACGAGAGAGATACTTTCCTTTCCCTAAGATTGACCAATAAGAAACAGGTTTCCATATTCTGGAAACCTGGTCCAAGTCCCTCTCCATTACTTGAAAGCAAACTGAAACTGTTTGTGCAATTCTTGAGTGTGGACCGTGAGCCAAAGCCTTAACAATTGGTTCCATATCGCCAGACAGGGTCTTGTTCGCGGTCTTACTGGGATACTCAACGACGACCTTCGTCTTTGTTTCATTTTTTGGCTGATTTGTTTGTTTTATCTTTGGACTCGATGTGACAAACGGAGCGGCGAAAGCGTTTCGTACGAGCGAAAACGTGCCTTTGTTAAGGTTGAACTCGAGGGAGTTAAGTTGGAAGAACAACAACTCGTAGGAAATTCATTTAAACTTACAAATGAAAGATGTTTTGACGGATGTCCAACCGACAGGTGTTAATTGATTTATATTTTCGGTGCGCAGTAATCGTTTTAAACGTTTGCCACTCTGTGAATAAGCAGACTTAAGTTCAGTCTTTATCTCTCTGACATGTTATTCCGTTTTTTGGTATCTCACCAAAGACTTGTAGCATTTAATGCACACTGCAACGTCCGAATTAGAGTAAACTTTACGTCGATGTCCAGTGCCTTGTTTATAAGTCCTTGAAGGTCAACGGAGCTTCTTCACGTACCACCAAATTTAAAAACACGAACACGTTGTTTAGAAGTGATTATAGCTGAACAAATAAAGCAATTTGTATCACTACTCAATATCTTTTTCGGAGTAACATTCATCTTCCACTTACGCCAGACCGCGCATGTGTGTATCTGTGTTTTGTTTCGCGCGCCCAGCAAATCTAAGGAGGAATTTGATTGGCGTATCCGATAACAATAACGTGTATTTCATTGGTTTTCAATAACAAAGAGAAAGGAATGTGTCTCTCTCGTGAGTAGCCGATGGTGGGGAGGAGCGTTGCGTGACGACCCTAAAAACGGCTGCGAGGGAGACTAGGTAGATGATGGTAAACGTGGTAGAACATGGCTCACGTAGTGTAGATGGGGGTAAATGTGGTAGAACATGGCTCACTTAGGGTAGATGATGGTAAACCTAGTAGAACATGAGAACATGGGTAACCTGGGGTAGATGGGAGTTAACGGGGTAGAACATGGGTAACCTAGGGTAGATGGGGCTAAACGCGGTAGAACGTGGTAGAACATGGCTAGCTTAGAGTAGACGGGGGTAAATGTGGTAGAACATGGCTCAATTAAAGTAGACAAGAGTTAACGGGGTCGAACATGACTAACCTATCTTAGATGGGGGTAAAAGTGGTAGAAAAGGGTTTACCTAAGGTAGATAGGGGGAAACGCGGTAGAACATGGGTAACCTAGGGTAGATGGGGGTAAACGTGGTAGAACATGGCTAACTTAGGGTAGATGGGGGTAGACGTAGTAGAACATGGATTACCTAGGGTTGATGGGGGTAAACGTGGTAGAACATGGCTAACCTAGGTTAGATGGGGCTAAATTTGGTGGAACATATCTTACCTAGGGTAGATGGAGCTAAACGTTGTAGAACATGGGTAACCTAGGGTAGATGGGGGTAAACGTGGTAGAATATGGCTAACCTAGGGTTGATGGGGGCAAACGTGGCAGAACATGGCTAACCTAGGGTAGATGGGGGTAAACGTGGTAGAACATGGGTAACTTTGGGCAGATGAAGGTGAACGTGGTAGAACATGGCTTACATAGGGTAGATGGGAGTAAACGTGGTAGAACATGGCTAACCTAGGGTTGATGGGGGCAAACGTAGTAGAACATGGCTAACCTAGGGTAGATGGGGTAAACGTGGTAAAACATGGGTAACCTAGGGTGGATGGATGTAAAAGTGGTAGAATATGGGTAACCTAGGGTAGATGGGGGTAAACGTGGTAGAACATGGGTAACTTAGGGTAGATGGGGGTGAACGTTGTAGAACATGGCTAACCTGGGGTAGATGGGTGTAAATGTGGTAGAACACGGGTAACCTAAGGTAGATGACGATTAACGTGGTAGAACATGGATAACTTAGGGTAGATGGGGGTAAACGTGGTAGAACATGGGTAACTCAGGGTAGATGGAGCTTAATGTGGTAAAACAAGACTATCTCCAAGTAGATGAGTGTAACTAGTAGGACAATGTTAGCTAGGACATACTGTGCGTTATACATGACTGTTATAATATTTAGTATTTAGACATATTTATTGTTGGGACCTAACATGATAATACGGATCTAACACGAACGCTTTACTAAAAGTTATCGGCATTTTGCGGTTTTTTAAGGTATCCGCTGACCGGTAAAGTACTGTATCTCGCCCGAAAAAACGTATTTCCACGGTGTCAGTGTTAATGCTGTCGCATTAGATTAGTACAGCGGCATTTAGTTCAAATTTTGTTACCAGTCTTCGCTCGGACAAATGACACATGTTTTCACTGCTCGAGACAAGGTTGTACCTCGGCCAACCTAAACGAATTTCAGGGCGTTAAATTTGCCTTGAGGATCTTATTGTCAACGGATTTACTCGTCCTATATAAACGGAAAGACTAAACGGAAACGGAGAGGGGTGCGGAACCTAAGGAGTGATTAAAGGTACAAACAATTCTACGAGGCCGAGCGTTTTTAATCTTCGGGACAGTATTTATTACCGACAGTTACAGTCAGTTTCAGCAAGATTTTTGAGATTCATCCCATCTGAAGAAGAGCTCCTTTCCTTATTGCAGTACCATAAGATGGTTTGGTATACGCTGACTCACCGATAATGGATGGGGCGTTGTCGTCTCAGAGTTGGATATGCAAGAAATTTCTACGCTCTCATTGTTGTGAGTCATATTTTTTCATCGCAAACGCTGCTTCTTTACCCTATTGAAGGGACAAGGGAAAGATTCCCAAACAAACGGGATCAAGCGAGTTTAACTTTTGTTTTAAAGATAAAATTCTTAGAAACATAGTGCTTATATAAACATTACCCTTGCATTCTTAGAATTGTTACTTAAACATGCACCGAGCGAATGTGTTTGTTCATTGTCATAGAGAAGGGAATTTCTTGGAAATACTTGAACTATGCAAAGTCATTTGCATATATTAATAATATGCCCTGGGGACATGTAATTAGGAATAGAGAGGACCACGTTGGGACCACCTCACGCATTCTACTCCAGGCCGCCGTTTAGATTAGATCTAGACTCCACAGGACTTCTATTTTTCCTTATTGAAGGTAGAATAACCATGTGATAGAACATATGATGGAATACACGACTTCTATTTTTCCTCATAACAGGTGGAATAACCACATTTCTAGTAAAACACGAGTAGCCAAAACGAATCTGATAAGCAAGGTCCAGTTTGACTAATCTTTTAAAAAGAAAAGCTTCTTTTTTTCCCTAGTCGCTCAATGGCTACCTTTTCGCGGTTAAGAGAGGAAGTCCGTCTTCCAGATCAGGGATGGTCAGATTGGGAGAAGGCTATGGTCCCCCAAGATGACCAGAGCAGCAATCTTGAAGAACGTGGAGAGAATCATGTTGGATCCTTTTGCTCGAGCATACGAACCGCGTTTCCAGGAGAGGAACAGCGCTTTGGAATTTATGAGTGGCGAGCTAAGGGTACCAAGTACGGACAACCCAATCACGTCGTTTATGTAGGATGTACTTGCAGAAGTAACAACAGATCCTTAGGAGAGGAAATTCTTGAATACTGCAGGAACGGATTGCACAAAGGCGCTCTCATTAATGATGCGTTGGCCAGAGGTTATGAGTTATGGGTTCGTGTTAAGATCGCAGAAAGTGACGAGCCGAGGAAGTATGCGGAAGAGATGCAAAACGAACTTTTAGCTCAGTACAATTATGCATGGAACATTAGAAACAACGCTATACGTGATTTACTGCGGCCGTAAACAGTAAGCAAGGGAATTAAAAAATAGAAGTTTTTGAGAAAGTTGCCATGTGCCTGCGTGATATGAAAATCTTCTTATTTTCTTCGAAACAACGACATCGATACGTTGGAAAATTACGTTTTGCAGTGAACCAAAACTAGCAGGAGAAATGACTTTCCTCTTGTTTAAACTAGATATGGTTGAGTTTCGAAATAGAATGTTTAGACTATTAAAACTCGTTGAAATTATTAATTCATCGCAAGGTAAATCACCTGCTTCAAAAATGCCATTTTTATTGGACTGCAGTCTTCAGTTTGTATTTTATCCCTGAATAATGTTAGTTATAAATTAGCCAAACAACATAGCCTGGATAAAGAGGAAAATTTGCTTTACGTTTCACCTTTTTCTTCTCTTTGAAATTATGCTTCGGCCGGACCAATTCTATTTTTAGCCCAATTCTTTGATGTAAACTTTCTCGGAGGGGGGTAGGGAGTAGGGGGGTTTCGTAATATATGATAGTTCTCGAAGGTTATGATAACAATTCTAGAGCAAAAGCGATGAGGCAGACTTGACTGAAAAATAATTCTGGCGAATTACAACATACGAGCCCAGAGCAGGTAAACGTCCTCCCTAGAACTTAGCACTACTCCACTCACCAAACTTCCTTTATTTCATATGCTGCTGTGCCATACTTTATACATGTAGAAGCAGATTAGAGAATAGAAGGATAGCTATAGAACCGTCTTACTTAATGATAGTTAGTTTTAGATTCCAAGTCCCTTTTCCCTTTTCCTATGTCTATTTTTTCCCGTTATAAAATATGCTCTTGGATTAAAATTTCTGTGAAAAAGGGGAAATTTTCTCAGTGAACTCTTTTTCGAATCTTGATTTCTGTCTTGATACAAGCTGTGTAAGCGATAAACTGAAAATATGCTACATGTAATGTTTTGAGTCCGTGGCTTAGAACTATCGGTGGGTCATGATTGCGGTACACCACGGCTAAAGTGAAAACCGTTTATTCACGTCAGTTACACACTTACTCTTAACCGTAAAAGAACTACTACAATAAATTAAATACACGCTATATGTATATTTATAGATGCAAATCCCACACGTGGGAATCACGATACACTACAATGATGGTCAGTGTGCTTTGCATGGCTCGTGAATATAATACTGTTTTGAACGACCTAGAAAGCATTTTGTTCCTATTGTCCTTGAACATAGGAACAAAAAAGTTAGTTTGAACACCTGTCTGTGTTCGGACGTTTTCCTTTGTTTCAAAGAATACTTTAAATAAATGACCCTTTCCAAGGAAACAAATACTATACGATTTGAAACTGATCAAAGGGACAGAAAAGCCAAAATTAAAAATAGTAAGACCGTGACGCAAGCCTTGTGATTCTCTTCTAGGACATCGATAAACCTAACACCATTGTAATTTCAGTAAATACGACTCTACAGACGTTGTGATTACCGTTGATACGGACCTTATCACAAAATCTATGGAAAGTATTTCAAATTACATTACAGTATTCATATATATATATTCAGTTTGTACCATTGAAAATTGATGCTACTCTATGAGATCAAGTTGACCACGAATGCTATTAAAAGATAAAAAAAAAAAACTACTAAAGAGAGGAAATACTGTGGAGATGCAATAACTTTTATCAATATTTGATAGCTGTATGGAATCAATTCCGTGAGTTTTCAGGTAGAGAGAAATTCTTTTTCAAAAGTAGAGATTAAATTCCTTCTCGCTAACCTCTGTCAGATGGATTTTCGTCTACGTAGAACTCGTCGCATATCTTCTGTTAACCCGACCTCTTGTTTGAATATTGTCAGAATATCTTTATCGCCTCGAAAAAGCTTCTGCCAAAAAAACTGAAGAAAGTTGAGGTACAGGGAAGCATTTATAATCATTAACATGAGGTCTACTATGGTCATTGGCTATGTTTCGCCATACTCCACTGTGTATAACTTGAAGGCGACCTGACTTGAAACGGTTAAAAACTTGCAAAGATTGTCCAAGACAAAAACAGACATAGTTAAACAGTAGGCACCTCTGGAAATGACTCGAAAGCCTTTTTTCCTTGAAGGCGGAAATGTAAAGTTCAACTGAAATAACAAAAGCAATGTCCATAGTTTTGAAACCACCACTAAGCATTCGACATAAATCTTCGCATGACTATTGCTGACCATGATTAATACATCATAAAGAACAACGGTACCTGTGATTGTGTTGAGAGACCAGAAGTAGGGCTTTTTGATGATACTCATGAATATTTTTTTGTTCCTTAACGGTCTTAACTTTGGTAACATCTTTGTGTTGAGTAAAAGAAGCCACACGGTGGATGTTATGATCGAGCACGCTAGCCATATCGTCTTCCAGCAGTACGGGTCGCAGTTTGATATATTGTAAACGGTAAATCCGTTGCAGTCCACACTAGTTGAGTCATGGTACAAGGTGCAGTCAATCATGAATATTGAAAACAATACCAGAGTCAATAGTCTAAACAACTGGAAAACAATGCAAAGCTGCGGAAAGTATGAGGACACCAGTGCGAAGAATCTGTTCTGACGCTAGGAAGGGAATGGTCAATAAAGTATAGAGGGTAATCAGATTTTTACATAATTTACTTTGTTAAGCATTCGTCTTTCATGTACTTGAGGAATGAAGAAGCCTCAACTGTGCTATGTTCGGTTGTAAAGCACGCAGGAAGTGGCTGAAGATTTTGCTTTGTAGAAATTTACCGCGTTTTTTGCACTTTGCGCACTTTCACCTCCCTTCTACAAAGAGCGTAAAGACTTGTAAAACTCATCAAAATGTAAGCGTCTCTCACAATATCGCTTGTAGAAGAAGCAACTAATGTTAACAATAAATACTACGAGATGGATTCTACTGTCTTTACGCTCTCTGTAGAAAATTTAAATAAAGACATGAACAGCGAAATGATGAGAATGTAAATGGTTATGAATATTCAGTTGTTAAAATATTCATAATCATTATTTTCACATTACAGTTAGTTACGCTGTGACTAGCTGCCCGGCTATGGAAAGCCATACTGGACAAAAGTGGTCGAGAATAATTTTGTCTTTCGAGATATATTTTCTATGGAGTGAATTATTTCTCGATCATGGAAAAAGTTTTCTCGATCGTCGAAAATATTTCGGGACCATCGAAAATATATCTCGAAAGACAAAATTATTCTCGACCACTTTTGTCCAGTATGGCTTTCCATAGCCGGGCTGCTAGTCACAGCGTAACTAACTGTTGTGAAAATAATGATTATGAATATTTTAACAACTGAATATTCATAACCATTTACATTCTCATCATTTCGCAGTTCATGTCTTTATTTAAATTTTCTCAGAGAGCGTAAAGACAGTAGAATCCATCTCGTAGTATTTATTGTTAACATTAGTTGCTTCCTCTACAAGCGATATTGTGAGAGACGCTTACATTTTGATGAGTTTTACAAGTCAAAACTCTACGTGGAATACAGTTCATGTCTTTATTTAAATTTTCTCCTCGCTTTCTTATCATTCATTTTACCCGTTGAAGACTGCAGTTCGGGCAATGGAAAGCTCGTAGTTTTTAATCATTTTAGCCAGAGATCGTTTTTAAATTTCAACTAACTGTAATGTGTTTACAAATTGCTTTAGTCGCCTCGTTATACACTGCAATATGCATAAGACCGACTGACTCTTTAATCTTTAATCAGCCAAGGAGAACTGTCAAAATGAACTTTTGATTTAAGCTCTCTAGTCACATGGTAGATAAGTTTAAATTTGAAAACCTCTTTGGAATACGAACAGATTAAACAATGTTTTGTTTAGTGGTCTAAAGATGCTTACCGAAGCAAATCTGTACAAGTGGAAAGATTTCTCAGTCTGACTCGAATGTTCATACACCACACCTAACTGAATCATAACGAAGCGATTGTGAAACCCATAGACAGGTAAAAACGAGCGATATAATATCCCGAAGTTTCGGCGACTTCATGACGCCATTATCAAGGGTTCAAATGAAAATAAAATTAACAAATGCGAGTTCAAGAGTTACAACTAATTTAATTTTCATTTGTACCCTTGATAATGACGTCATGAAGTCGCCGAAACGTCGGGATATTATATCGCTCGTTTTTACCTGTCAATGTATTACTAAATCTCTGTTAATACGAATTGTGAAACCCATTTTAAAATTCACTTACTTCGGGGTTGTTTTCAACACCGACAAGTCGTCCATTTTCAAAGTTTCCATTCATAGCGGAAAGAGACGATCTCTCGTTCAGCAGGCTTGTACTCAAAGAGAGTTTGTCTTCAAGTTCAGAGTTGAAATTAGTCGGAAATCCATGGCAAACAAAACGACGATCAGAAAAATAGATCCTACGAAGTCTTTAAACTGACAGGCTGAATAAAATTTCCCTGCAAAAATATCACTCTACGTCATTGCATTTCATCTAAAGCAATCTTGGCATTTCGTGAAAAGCGGAAAAAGCCGTCATGGGTCACTTCACATGTCATCAATTTTTCATAGCGTGCAACAGGTTCCTTTCATAATCGCGGCCATGTTTTGAGAGCTCAAATTCTTTGGTAGTTAGTGGCGTTTCGAAAGAGGAAAATGAATAAAAACTCGTGCACCCGGTGAAATTCCAAGTAAAGTTCAGTTCTACATTCCGAATCTATTTGGGTTTTAGTTATCGCGATGATTGACTTGATTTAACTGTCTAACCTGACTATCAGGTTCTTTAAACTCGAATATCAGTGGTTCCTGGAAGTAATTGGGCTGTGTGCTTCTTTAAGGGTCCTTTCGGATTTTTTTCTTATCTTTCATGGACGAAAATTAAATGTTAGGTAAGAGAGAGTGATATCATCTGCAGATTGTACCAACTTAGTGAATGTCCTGTCCGCTTAGCTAGAGTAGCGACTTCAAAAATTTCAGCTGGAATAATAAATAAACGTGGCGATAACGGATTTGCTTATCTGACTCCTCTCTGTTTTCAAAATAAGATGCGAGATACCATCAGTCAATTCACAAGTACTGACTTCTTCATTAAATTTCTATCCAATGCATCTGTCTACCAGTAACAAACCCAGTAACGCTTGGCGCAAACCGAAAGCATCTAAGCATGTTAAGATTAAATAGAATACCTGTCAGCGCTATAAAATGATGAGTAAACATATGTATGATACTGTTTGTTGTTTTTCTACTATCTCTGTAGCATCTTAAACTGCCGGGTCGCTAATGAATCCGCCTGCCCTAATCATAACCTGTATGGTTAGCAGATTATCTTCGATAGAGCTTTGACTATTCTTGCCGCGATTACCCTTTGGAAGCAAGTTTAATTTCTATATTAATCAAAGATATTGCTTTCCAGTTTTCTAGATCATTTCTAACTTGTCCTTTCATTTCAATAAGTATAATTTTTGGTTGTTTTTGAGAGGAGGACAATCTTTTGGCTCTCTGCAGAGGTATTTTATGAAACTTGGGACCAAGTTTTTCCCGCATCAAGGTAGCTCAAGGATGTACATCTTTATCGAGGCATTTTTATACACTTTCACCCAAAGTAAAAAAGAATGCGATTGAGCACTTTTCAATGAATGATTTCCCACAGCTTTGAACACTACTTCAGTTGAATGATGCACTCTGAGTTCTCATTCAGAGGGTATACTCGAGCTACTTTTAGAACGTTCTGCGCACATCTCCTACACGTAGCTCATCCACGAAATAATATATAATTTGAATCACCTCAACCAGGATAGAAGAACAAGGAAAGAGAAATACATATTGAGCACAGCTAATAAGAAAATTTTGCAACGAATATTGTAACCGAAAAACGATATTTTACCCGTTTGCGAATCCTGTTACCGTTGATAGTAATTACTCTTTTTCACGATCGATAATCACATTTACTACAAACTAATCAAACCACCAATGACCGAGAGTTGATTACAAATTCAATGGCTTACCATCTCAAGCTGTGGATTTCTTAAAATTAAGGAAGTTTTTTCTAGATCTTTTTAGTGTGTATAGAATATTGTCATATTGTAATTTGTGAGGTTATTGTCGACCTTAAGGACTTCTTGTGGAAAATAAACAGTTAAAGTTTTTGCCAAGCTTCGTGAAAATCCGTAAAATCTACATATCCCATTGATTCACTCGAGGTAAGGGAATCAAGGAAAAATTAACTACTGAACAACAACTTCAAGTAGAATGCTACCATTCATAGCTGCGATATAAGAAGACGCAGCTCTTCCTTTTTATGGGACAGTATGTCCTTTACTAAAGCTACTTCATAAATTCAACCGCTATAATCTAGTGGAACATATTGAGATTAAATATAACCCCCTAATGGATCTGAGCCGTTATTTAAACCTCTATTAAAACTATTTGATGATTCAGCAGTTATTGTATGAGTAAAGCATTCAGACATTATCTACCAGTATCTATTAGTGGTATCTATTCAGTCTACTAATGCTGTGACCTTTCGGTATCCTTGTGTTGTTGATTTGCGTTTTGTTCCTGCCGCGACGAACGAGATTATACTAAGAAAAGATTATTTCTTAAAAAACCGGAAGTTATTTTGACTACGCGGCAATATTTAGCCTGTTACTTTTCTGTCTTTCTCCTGTTTCTTAGAAAAGCGGAAGTGTATGGGTGAATAATCTTGATTGGCTTGTTTTAATAGCCAACACAAATTGATGTCACGTGATAGAAATAATGGCCTGTCATTGGGTGCCAAGATTAGTGTGACACAAGGTGACAAAAGCCCCGACGTAACAGTTGGAAACTTGTGGAGTTTCACACTGAAATTAAGAGCGCGCCACAATTTGTTCATAATCTTCAAAATCCGTTGACTTAAATGGCTGAACGTCGGCGTAAGAGAGAATTGAGCAATCTCCGGGGATCGGATGTAAAAGGTTGGACAAAATGGAAAAAAGCCATGGTCCCTCAGCCTGACAAAGACACTGAACCACGTGGACACGACCAAAAGGGTTTTATGTGCACAGAGATAAAGTCTGCTTTCCGTGATCAAGCCAGACACTGTGGAATTTATGAGTGGCAAGTAAAAGGAACGTTACGCAAGCAACCCGATTATATCGTTTATGTTGGAAGCACGTGCAGGAGTAAACCAGGAGCACTAAGGGGAAGAATTATGGAGTACTGCACTAATGGATCACATAAAGAAGATCTCATAAATGAGGCTCTATTTGAAGGTTATGAGTTATGGGTTCGTGTTAAAACCTCGAAAGGAAGGGATAATGCTCAAGACATGGAGAACAACCTGTTAGACAAGTACGACTATGCCTGGAACATCAGAAACAACGGAGAGATGCGAAATATACTGCCATAAGCAAGGAAAAGGTATACTTTATGATGACGATGCCTTCTCTACTGACCGCGAAGCGTGATTTTATATGTTATTGATGGATTGTTTTCTCTTTACCCAAAAACATTTATTTTCTGTTGGACATGGCTCAGGCTGGTTCCACATCAGATAGTTCAGCTTGTATATATTCCATACTTTACTTTATTAGTATGCTCTCTGTATTAGTTCCAAAACGTTGCCACATAATCGTGAAATGTAAACGATGCGATGTTGATAGAGGTTTATGTCGGCTTCATATTGCACCCGTAATTTAATAGAAAATTGCATAGTCTACGAAGGCTGTGCAAACAACCCTAAGTAATAACTGTTTCTGTGTCGGTGAAAGATATGAAGTTTGGGAGAGCTTTAAATACCTATATTCTCATTCGAAATTTGTACAAATCTCTACGAATTTTGACCCACGGTACGGTTTTATGAAGCATCTAATTTTCACATCAAGTTCAACGGTGCTAGCGCCCCCGACTCGGCTCAAAAGTGCAGTTCATTAGCCGCCGTTTTGAATAATGCTCTCATCGTACGATGGTCTTAAGTCTCACTTTGCCCGATTATTTATAAAAATATATTCGAGTGCTTCGCTCTCTTCCCGCTTGCATCAATTCCTGCTTAACATTTCATCCATTTCCGACCATAAAAAAACCTTTCGACGCCCGCTGTCCTCTGTAGTATTTGGTACTAGAAACACAATCACGAAGTACTTTTCAGTTCCTCAAAATAGTTTTATCTCACCTATTAAAATGTAACCTCTCAACATTTGATTGCATCTATAATAAATTCAAGTAGAGCGGAAGTCGAGACTGTGTCCTTCACCTCCTTGCGTCACGGAACAAAAGAACACTACCTGGCTTCCCTGATGATTGTGTCCCCCGTAAAGCCTGGTTCACATATGATCGCAGACGATCGCAGGCGGTCGCACGAATAGAACATGGTTCTATTCCAGCGATCGCCTGCGATCGCGATCGCACTCGATCGCAGAGCTGTTCACATATAATCGCAAACGATCGCTGGAATAGAACCATGTTCTATTCGTGCGATCGGTTGCGATCGAGTGCGATCATATGTGAACAAAGTTCTGCGATCATGCGATTGGAATGTGTCCAATAATGCTATGCAAGCGGCATGATACCATGACAACCAGTTGCTTATCAATTTTACACATGCGAGGATCGTGCATCATATGTATCTAATACCGCAGTCCAAAATATATGAACTTCATATATTTCATTGCATCTGATTTATCACTTTCACGGGTTTATTACGAATCAACTTAACGGCCTGCTCCCAGTTGGCTTGTTAGCTCAATTGGTAGAGCGCTGCACTAGTATCGCAGAGGTCAGTGGTTCGAATCCCGTACAGGCCTGATTTTTTTCAGGTCTGATTTTCGCTATTGCTTAAATAGCGCTATCTACTGCGAGGATCGTGCATCATATGTATCTAATACCGCAGTTCAAAATATATGAACTTCATATATTTCATTGTATCTGATTTATCACTTTCACGGGTTTATTACGAATCAACTTAACGGCCTGCTCCCAGTTGGATTGTTAGCTCAATTGGTAGAGCGCTGCACTAGTATCGCAGAGGTCAGTGGTTCGAATCCCGTGCAGGCCTGATTTTTTTCAGGTCTGATTTTCGCTATTGCTTAAATAGCGCTATCTACTGCGAGGATCGTGCATCATATGTATCTAATACCGCAGTTCAAAATATATGAACTTCATATATTTCATTGTATCTGATTTATCGCTTTCACGGGTTTATTACGAATCAACTTAACGGCCTGCTCCCAGTTGGCTTGTTAGCTCAATTGGTAGAGCGCTGCACTAGTATCGCAGAGGTCAGTGGTTCGAATCCCGTACAGGCCTGATTTTTTTTCAGGTCTGATTTTCGCTATTGCTTAAATAGCGCTATCTACTGCGAGGATCGTGCAACATATGTAATTTTACACGTGTGTGTGTTTTGACAAGATGGAAGGTGAAATCGACACGGAACAGTTTATGGAAGAAATTGGAAAATACGATTGTTTGTTCAATCGCTTTAGCAAAGAATTCTCTCTTTCTTAAGACTCTCTGCACCAAGAAGCGATGTTTCTTCTTTGATCAGGCGGCGATTCTCCGTTTAAGTAAAGACAACAGAAGCAGAATGTTAACACCTATTAAAAGTTCAGCGTCCTTTACGTTTATGTTGGTTGACTGTAGTTACATTGTATTGCCGCTGAATGGTAAACCATGGACTCGGTTGTCACAGATCACTGCGATCATATGTAAACATGCCATTTGCGATCTTCGGTTGAGTGGTTTCAGCGATCGTGCGATCGTCTACGATTATTTGTGAACCAGGCTTAAATTAACTACCGTTGCGATTATAAAAGCTGACGTTGCGAGCGTCAGCCCTTTGTCGGAGCGAATGGCGAATGGCATTCGCTCCGACGAAGGGCTAACGCTCGAAACGTCAGCTTTCATAATCACAACGGTGGCCAATTTATCATTTCAACTTTGTTGATATATTCAAATTATTTCGTAACACTCACCGACGCAGCCCCAAACAGTTTCTTTAGAAACTATCAGCCTTAAATTAACTACTGTTTCCGGAGAGCTAACAAGTTTACAATGAAATTTGCCTTTGGAGAAAACAAAGAACTTCAGATTATGCGTCGATTTTATGCATTTTCTCGCAAAAAAAATTCGATGGCTACTGATCTTAGACACTACTCGCATAGAAACTCCTCGCGAACCAAAAACTATCAGTAGTTGGCCAGTCACGCAACGCACGACAAGAGCAAAAGATGACTGCAACGGAGACTACGTGGACCTTAAATCCTCCACACCCTCACATCAGAAGGCAGATTCATCGCACCGTTCTCCATAGATTTCCAGGAGTGCAGATCAAGAAAACTTGAAAAACCATAAAGTGCTTTTTTAAGTTGGTGATCCTGGTGCTCCTTTTCGCGAGACCTTTCAGATTTCTGATTGATGGGGAAATTAGGTACTTTAGGTTCGCGGTGTAATTAAAACTGTGCCTCGAGCCAAATAATGAGTAAATAGTAAACAGAGATAGCTGCTGGGATTGGCATTTCTGTCGCGGTTAAAATCGATAATATCAAAAGGAGAAAGCCTTTATATTCTTTCATTATGTTTAACCCGCTTCTGCGTAATAAAGCCCTTCAACTTGTTAGTTTTGTTTTTTTACCATTTCAGGTCTCAGGAAATTCCCAGCTTTATCTCTTGAAAATTGTGAGCACATATACACGGGAATAATGATAATAAATATTGAATTAATTCTACAGTTATTCGAGTTTGAGAGAGGGTTTAACTAACGTGATGCTCTGGAACTCAAAGCTGTTCTGATTTTACAACCAACTGAGCCTGTAAGGTAAAAAGTACTGGGAGGTTGTAGAATTGCGATAGATATCCCATTAGATTGGAATCAAGTTAAGTTCCCAGTGCCAACTGCTTCATGAATACTTGTGTAAACGTACGTATGATGCACGATCCTCGCAGTAGATAGCGCTATTTATGCAATAGCGAAAATCAGACCTGAAAAAAATCAGGCCTGTACAGGACTCGAACCACTGACCTCTGCGATACTAGTGCAGCGCTCTACCAATTGAGCTAACAAGCCAACTGGCAGCAGGCCGTTAAGTTGATTCGTAATAAACCCGTGAAAGTGATAAATGAGATACAATGAATATATGAAGTTCATATATTTTGAATTGCGGTATTAGATACGTATGATGCACGATCCTCGCAGTAGATAGCGCTATTTATGCAGTAGCGAAAATGAGACCTGAGAAAAATCAGGCCTGTACGGGACTCGAACCACTGACCTCTGCGATACTAGTGCAGCGCTCTACCAATTGAGCTAACAAGCTAACTGGGAGCAGGCCGTTAAGTTGATTCGTAATAAACCCATAAATAGCGCTAACTAGCGCTATCTACTGCGAGGATCGTGCATCATACGTATCTAATACCGCAGTTCAAAATATATGAACTTCATATATTCATTGTATCTCATTGTGTAAACGTGTTTTATACTCTCGATAGAAATACACAGTTACCAGAAAAATGAATCCCTTTAATCAGAAGTATGAATACTGAAAGTGAATAATAAAAACATGTTTCATGGTAGACTGAAATAGAGGGAATGATAGAAATAATAGAAGGAATAAAAAGGAAACTGATACAATTTAACTATTAATTTTAACAGTAAAGCAATGACCGTATTTGGCGCAAATAGACTTCATTCATCTTAACTTTTGTCTCAATCCACGTTGAAGGGGAAAAGAGTCAACATGTTTCACGAAGGCTTATAATTCACTGGCCTGTAATGAGCAAGGAGTGGTATAGCAGGATGCACAACCTTATATCGAAACTACTGTGTACAGAAAGATGATAGGTAAAAATACAGGTTAACAATCGCCAAGGTTTGATACAATAGCAAAACCTGTTTGAAGCTATAGCGGAGTAGTAAAGCTTTTACGTCAAGATTTGAAAACAATAATTGCCAAATGCATTTTTGTTCGTCAAGCTCTTAAAAGTTTTTGTCGCATTGAAAGTGAAAAAGAATTAGAGGTCTGGTTTGTAAAGATATTTAAACACATTCCTACTGTAGGCGTTTAAAATTTCTCCGAAAGTAATAATAATAATAATAGTTAATCTTTATTGAGGATGCCAACATCACAAAAAAGTGTTTTACAGAGGGGTCCTCTAAAAGTAACTAAATAAAATATATTTACTTAAAAAATAAAAAGAAAAAAACACTTATCGAAAAATATGAAGATAAAAC